>NC_061853.1:9570201-9572701 GCF_019202785.1 Penaeus chinensis | reverse complement strand
ATCCGACCACATCCTCTTGACCGCCTTCACCGATAGTGAAACCTGGCGTTCTAACACCGCAGACTTTCCCCCCAACTTTCCCTTTTTAGTGAAGTGCCATTTTTCTCTTCTATCAACTCGTCCGTCAGTCTGTCAATGTTATCGAATATATATTTAGCCCAAAACTCCTTCCTTTAATTTTATTTTCCATTTTTTTTCATCTTATTTTTTTCCTATCTTATCTCTTCGCTTTCTTTCTTTGTTTTGTTTTATTGTAATTCACTCTATCCATAAACATGTTACTTCTTTTCTCCTTCCATCCATCCTTCACATGTCAAAACAATAAAGTCAACGTTACCATTTTCACACAATAGACTTATATCTAATATTCTGGCACAGCAACATTGTACATCACATTACATATGATTTTAATACAATCAAGTCTATTCCTTGCTTTTAATTACTTTCCCAATTATTCGATAACAAAAGGGGCAGTCGAATCGCCAGAGAGTCAATAGGATTAAATCCATTAAATCTATCAATCAATATACGATATAATGAGGGCTCGTTCCTGTAGCAGCTGCGTGCGGAAAATGAAGTGAATTTAATTTTTGAACATCATTATCGTTAAATCGGCCTTACATGGTGGTGTTTTATCAACTCTACTGTGATCACCGAATGTATGTAAAATGATAATGTTAAGAGATAATAGGAAACAGCAGGAATGGAAATAGGAAGTTTTCAGTAGCTAATATGAGAAGGTATGATTGTCATTTGAACAGAATATGACAGAAAATGGCAACAGAAAGAAGTGATGATAATAATCACACTATACTGACTACTAGCGCATAGAGTAATGGAAATAATAATGGTAACTCGATTAATAACAACGCTAAACCTAATGATAATAAAAAAGTAATGATAACAATAAGTTTAAAGATCCTAATAACCATAACAATAGATAATAACATTAAGACAACACGGGGAGACCAACACAAAATTAATGGAGGGAGCCACGGTTCCTTGAGATATAACACTCAACGAAGAAGTCTGCGTCATCATGAAAACAAAGGAAAGCTACTGAGACCGTGCAAAAAAGAAACAAAGAAATGGGGTGCGGATTTAGAAGCGCAAGCCTTGGGATGAATAAATGAATCTGTGAGAAGTTTTGGTTCACGAGAAGAAATGATAATATATTGGTGATATTCATAATAGAGTTAGGAAATACATTCTGGTCTATCATATATACATATATATATATATATATATATATAAATATATATATATATATATATATATATATATATATATATATACATATATTGCAATTTAAATATAAATCAGGGAAATCACGATAAGCAAACGCCCACATGTAAAGACTCGAGAGCAGCAAGAGGATATATAGGTTACCAAATCCGGCAGACGAGAGGGAAAAAAATAAGAATAAAAAAGGACATCACAAAGAAGTAGCGAGAGCCAGAATGAGGAAGAAATCATCGTGCAAATTAACGCAAGAAGATATCATAGTTAAATTGCTTTTATTCGCAGCCCGCATAAAGTGAGTCCACAGTTTCTTTATTCACATATTACCATTAATCAAAAATAAATATTCCAGATAACGAAGCCATCAAAATCAGCTCACAAAACTCAAAATCTAAATCAATACAAACTCGCAAGCTTTAAAAAAAATCATACAAATTCAAATACCTGAGCAAAGGTGCATCGCCCCAGCCCCGATAATAACGATGAGCGCCAGCAACTTCGCGCCAGTAAACAGCGTCTGAATCCGCATGGTTAGACGAACGCTGGCGCAGTTGATGAACGTCAGCAAGCCTAGAAACAGAGAGACATTTGGGAGCATTAGTTTTATGTTGATATCTTCGTGTAAAGTTGGGTACGCTTTTTTGCATAGAAAGAGACAGAGAGGAGAGAGGGATAGAGATAGAAAGATAGATAGATAGATAGATAGATAGATAGATAGATAGATAGATAGATAGACAGATATATATATATATAGATAGATAGATAGATAGATATATCATTAGATAGGTAGGTAGGGAGGTAGATAGGTAAATAAATAGATAGAAAGATAGATAAAATGATAGATAGACAGAGAGACAAAGAGACAGACAGACAGGTAGACAGACAGACCGACCGACAGACAGACAGACAGGCGGACGGACGGAGAAACAGAAAACACGGAGACAGATAGAGACTGAGACAGACAGAGACCGAGAGGTACACAAAATCGGTAAAATAATACAACATAACCAATACCTTTCACATTAACAAAAATCATTCAAAACATAATCCATAAGCCTATCTTACCTCCCTCCTTCCCTTTCCCCTCCCCCTACTCCCTCCCTCTACCTCCTACCCTCTCTCTACCCTTCTCCTTAATCCTGTTATAAGGTAAATGAGTCTCTGAGCCGAACCTTCGCCTCTCCAATCACAAGCTCTTTGATCCCCTAACAAGCTTGCAGTATCAGCTCCCTCTGGCGGGTCACAACGGTTATAGTCT
>NC_061853.1:9535904-9568404 GCF_019202785.1 Penaeus chinensis | reverse complement strand
AAGATTTTGTGATAACTGGTAGAACAAGGAAATACAGTTGAGTACAAGGCAATTTGTGGTTGTTCCGATGTTTGTGGATAGAAAAAGTGACGGACGGTGTGGAGTGTCGGCATTGCCAGGGACGGAATCAAAACAAGACGAATAAAACGTATGGTGTGGAGTGTCGGGATTGTCAGGAACAGAATCAAAACGAGATTAATATAAAACGAAAGTTCACGAAGGGAATGTGAATATTATGATGAACGTTAAAACCCCTCTCCCATTGCTTGTCGGTTAGGCCTTTCATTTTATTGACCGGGGTGGTTTCTCTTAATATCCTTAAGACGGTTGTATAACTTCCCATTTGTTAAGTAATTTTGTTATGTTATGAATTTTTGGAACGAGAACGTTGTTTTCTGGCATATGTTGGCAGAGTTGTATCGAAAGATGGCTTTCGGCCAAATGACTCGTATTATAGACCTACAGTCGTTATGGCCTGTTTAGTTATTAGATAATGATGACTAAAACTGCTGATTGGCAAGTTTTATTTCTTCACCGCATATGTCAGTGAAGTTGTCTCGAACATTTTAAAGTCGTCTTTTTAAGTCTTAATTGGATTGACATGCGAGTATCTTTCAAAATGCTGTGTTCAAAACTCTTCATAGGTTTGCAAAGATAGACTGCTTGTCAGGACTGGTAGGACAACGAGGCTGCATTAGAAATCTTAACCCCTTGGTGACGGGTGTAGGAAACTAAAAAAAACTACCCTCTGGCGATCGATGGTAACGCTCCAATTTTGAGCGCGAGAGTTTGGTACATCAAGCCGAATCACCGCCTTGGAGTGCTTTGGCATGCCACAACGGTATACAGCTGCACGCCACATTTTGAGCAGTTTATGATGTCCTGAGACGTGATCCGTCAGGAAGGGGTTAAGAGACCTTCATTATCCTAATGTTAGCAGCCCTAAATGAAACATTCACCATTTAATGGTGAATGTTAATATTACTCAGAGTTGTGCACAGAAAAGATTAATTAACAACATGGAAATAATTACTCTGGCCTCCTATTTACTATGAAATGAAACTATCGGCAACATGTCACCGAGTGTCCTAAACACCCTCGCACAGCCAGTTTTTAATTTGTGTAAGTGGACATGAAGTGCTAATCGAGGGAGTTACAGGGGGGTGGGGG
This sequence comes from Penaeus chinensis, assembly GCF_019202785.1. Classification (NCBI taxonomy): domain Eukaryota; kingdom Metazoa; phylum Arthropoda; class Malacostraca; order Decapoda; family Penaeidae; genus Penaeus; species Penaeus chinensis. The sequence continues at coordinate 9,567,234 of NC_061853.1, read as the reverse complement.
CTTGTCCCTCTGTCTAGAAGGTAGGAAAGGTTAGGTTTGGATTTTGGGTTTGCATGATAATTTTGTTTTAGGTCTTCATCTCTGGAGGATTCTTCACTCTTGGTAACAAGTACTGTTACTGTATGGGTTTTATGGTATTCGTTACCGAGAGCGATGTACCCAATAGAAAGTCCCAAAACCAGGCTATCATGCGAACCCAAAATCCCAAACCTAACCTTTCCTACCATCTATTTATTCCCTAGGCAGAGGGACAAACCCTTTTTATATAGCATTTCATATCAAATTAAAGAAAATGAAACATTAAGATCTCTGGCTATGTGAAGGTGTTGTGGTCTGAGCAGTGACATGCAGTGAATATTTTTGTAATTCCGTGGTAATTGCTTGTGCTCTACATGATGGCAGTATGCATTTCCCTCTGTGTTGCTCTCGGCAATATTAACCCGTAGCAAGAACAAGTTGATGTGATCTTGTTTTAGAAAGATCGGCAGTATGTTTAGTGGAAAACTTCCTTTCAAGTCCAGGACTACTAAAGCATAGGAAACTAATCCGCAAGAGAAATGCGAAAATAACCTTTGCAAACAAGAAGAAAGGCTTATAAAGTCTTGCAATTCTCCAAACCCATTTTGATCATGTGGGGCAGTGATGTTTTGTGCAATTTTAGATTTCTACTTATAGTAAATTTGAGATTTCTATATTAAAAATTGTAATGTAATGTCCTTTTAGGCAAGATTAAATTGTCCATCATGTAACCTTGTGTGGGCTATATCTGCATACAAAAATAGTGTAAAAGAAAAAGAAAGGTTTATTATAGAATAGGAAAGGATATCGGATGACCATTTTAAGAATACACATACACATGCTTAAAGATCCCTCTGTAATATAGTTGTTCTACTAACAGATGCAGATCTTCGTGAAGACCCTCACGGGCAAGACCATCACCCTTGAGGTCGAGCCCTCGGATACTATCGAGAATGTGAAGGCCAAGATCCAAGATAAGGAGGGTAAGTGAAAGTCTGATATTAAATTTTATGGCAGGAATTTGTATATTTTGCTTGGAAACTTTCATTTGTTTGGAGCATTCAAGATGCTGAAGCTTTCAGGTATTAGTGGCTTGTATGGCTAGCAATAATTTCTCCTTTCCTGTTGCTACTGCTTCAATACTTTCTTATAAAAATTGGAATTGGTTCTATAATGTGGAGCTGATATTTGTACATGTAGTAATACTTTGATCATGTCAGTCTGGTTATTTTTAAATTTTTTATACTTTGTTCTTATTCAAGAATGTATTGATAGTGGAAAGGGTTCCAATGTTTACATTCCATCACTTCAAAAAATAATACTGCATTAGTTCATTATATACAGTGACTCGTCTGTGAGGCATTACTGAGTGAGCAAGTGAGACCAACTACCTGCTTGCTCTTGTACAAGTTTCATCCTGAATAGGGCAGTTTTACTAGCCTGTGTCCCTTTTTATTACATGCTTCATGCTTGTCAATTACTGTTTAAAAGAGTACTAGTAATAAAATGCATAACCAAAGTATGATCAAAATATTGTGAGGAAATTTACTTAATATTATGAAAAATTTATTTAAAACCATGTCCATGGTTTATTAGGTATACCATGGACTGCCCATTTGTTATATGGTACTATTGTTTTTGTCCTTGTGACACTGAGGAGAAATTTCTTAAAGATTTAGCAAGGATTCGCAGCAATACAAAATGCATTTTGTGTTTGCTTCATAAAAACTTGCTAGAGTAGAGAGATTTGTTTGAGGTATCACTAGGTCTGTGCTAGTGCTACTATGGAAATTCTCTACAATTTTTGTTTATGAAACTAAAAATTAAAAATTAAACATAGCAAAACATTTTGTGCAAAACAAGTTCTTTGGATGTTCTTATTCAAATGTGTTAAACTTTACAGGCATCCCTCCGGATCAGCAACGTCTGATCTTCGCTGGTAAACAGCTTGAGGATGGTCGCACTCTCTCTGATTACAACATTCAGAAAGGTAAGATGTATACACCCCTTTAACCCAAAGCCGACGGGTATCGGAAATCTACGAGTGTCATAAACTCTAGTGATTTCTGGCAATGTCCTGACGCTGGGCGCGGAAGTCTGCTACATATAGTGGAACTTCCCGCTCCATGTGCTCTGGTGCGTCACTGTGTGTACAGCTTTACCCCGCAGACCAAGCGGTATGTTATGATCTGTACATGTGACCCGTCGGGATGGGGTTAAAAGATTACAATGTAATGTCAGTATTATGAACGAAAAATTATTTTATAGATCTTGATGAAAAGTACTGATAAGTACTGATGTATGCGAGTTTAACATGCTAGGTCCCTTTCAGAATCTACTCTCCACTTGGTTCTACGTCTGCGAGGTGGTGTAATTGAGCCTTCCCTCAAGCTTTTGGCTGAAAAGTATAACTGCAACAAAATGATTTGCCGCAAGTGCTATGCTCGTCTTCACCCTAGGTATGTTGGTATAAGAATTTAGTTCATTATTTTTATTATCACTGTTAAAAAGTATATTTTGTAGATACATGCATCTCAGAACATTTATTATTTTATAGGGCCTCCAATTGCCGCAAGAAGAAGTGTGGACACAATGCTGATATCCGCCCCAAGAAGAAGCTGAAGGGTTAAATTTTTTCTCATTTGAGGGAAAATATAAAAAAAAGGACCATGTATTAAATATCTTGTACACTCTGAAGAGGTGCAAGACTGGTTTAATAAAGGAGGTCATCATATAGGGTTTTATTTTCCTTGGTTAAGATAATGTGGCTATTCAATAAATTCCGTATAGTTTAAGCATTCTCTGAAAAATTGGTTGCCTGCTTTGATAAGGTCTTGGAGAGGCAAGGCCGTTTTCAGCTGCCAATAGTATTTGTGACCTGCTCTTAAGTAAATCTTGTTTATTCCTGTAAGAAGCTAAAGGTCATAAGCTTTTTTCAAGAGTAGAAGTTCAATATATGTAACTTCTTTGATAATGAATTTGCATAATTGATTTGCTACCCTTTACAAATTCCTTTTATAATTTTTTTTTTTTTTTATTGGATAGAAAGCTTGTTTTTGTGGAAACTTCAAACTCAGGAAGCCACTCTTTATTGAAAAGTGTTGTTAAACCTCTTTGAGGGAATTGCAGCTTCTATGTGGATATTATGATTGGCATCAGTGGAAGTGTTCATCATGGGAATTGCCCACAGCAATGCAAGAGCAACCAGTGGACATGGCATAGGAAGAAATGGATGTAGTGTGGTTGGTTGGTCTGCTTATGTAAGTAATATTTTTAGAAATGTTACTGGTATCACATATTATCGACTTGTACATAATTGTATAACTAGTAATTGTAATATATTTGTAATGTGGCATGTCATAATGTTGACAGATGCAGAATACTTTTTGAATATCTGGACTTGCAAGATTGTTCAGCCAAGTATAAATCATGGGACTATGAAGTCTGGTAAAGGTATGTGACAAAGATAACCTTATGTCAATGTCTTGTCAAAGATTTGTTTAGTTAACCCCTTGGTGACGGGTGAAGAAAACTAAAAAAAAAACAAAAAAACTACGCTCTGGGGATTAATGGCAACGTGCTGACTTTGAGCGCGGGAGTTCGGTACATCAAGCCGAATCACTGCCTCGGAGCGGTTTGTTATGATGTCTAGAGACGTGACCCGTCGTGAAGGGGTTAAGAATGCAAAGTAATTTTTCAACTCGTGTGGGGCACTTAAGAGTAAATGTGGTTTGCTTGTAGAATTGAAGTAGGTAAAACAGTGAGTGATCACAGGCTGTCTTACCACCCATCATGATTATAATACAATTATGCTTCCTAAGACATAGTGCATCTTGGCTAGCTTTTGAGTTTTGGGAGATTTTATGACTGCATTGTTATATTTAAACTTAGGACAACCATAGATTGTAGATCTCCCTAGTTAACCAAATAGTGTATTCCTGGAAGGAAAGTGACAATCCTCAAATTGGTCTGGATCCTGAGTCATAAGACCAGCAGAACATTAGCTGAATTTAATTAGGCTTGCATTGCATTTGTTGCATGAGCATGCTGAGCTGATATTCATGTATTAGTAAAATACATGCATTAAAATTTTGTAGTATGCAATTACTATTATCCAGCAGTGTATATGTAACTGTGTTGGCTGATTTACAATGGAGTATCCTTGTTTTTACTACAGATCTCCACAAGCACCGTCACCAAGAGTACTAGCCAAACGTGACCTCACTTATTTACTGTTGGCTGGGTTTAGTTTCAAAATCATTACTCAGACCACAGAAATGTTCTTTACTAATAAGATTCTAATAGTAATTAGTTTTGCCAAAATATATTGAAAAGATTTGTCTGAGATCAGTTTGCTAGAAAATTCATCAAAGGTGTGTATGGGCAGGACTACCAACACAGATAGGTTGTTCAGTTAGTGAATGCACTATTGATCATTATTCTTCCTTCCAAGCATTCCCCAAGAACTGGTACACAGGATTATATAGTAGGTATGCTTATCGAACTTCATTCTTTGGTGGAAAATGGTTTTCATATTGGCTTATATATTAGTTTGTAAATTTCATGAAGCTTCAGGTGCCATACATAACCACATGTGGTTTAGTATTCCACATGTCACACCAATTCTCCCCCCCCCCCTTTTTAACATTTTGTGAGTCTGAATGATCGTTTGAATTTGGTAATATGCTGAAGTATGCAAAGAACAAAAAAGACAAAAAAGCACAAGGTTTGTATGAGAGGTGACTGAAAAGATAAGCCTCTACACTGAGCAAAATGAGCCAGCCATGAGCTCGCCATGCTCACTGCTTCTCTCCTTCTCCTCCCAGTATCTCCTCTTCTGCTCTGTAGCTGCATTATGGTGGCATTCATACTGTCTGTCAGCAAAAGAGAAACTACAGCTACAGGCATTGATTTTTGTCAGAGAAAGTGCCCACAAGAGGCTCCAACTTGATATCTCCTTGTATCTGTTTCTTTGGGCTGAAATGTTGATATTGTTAATACTCCTAAGGATTAAAAGAAACCCCTTGACCCTGTGGAGAAGCAAGTAATCTTTGGGGAAAAAGAGAGAGAGAGAGAGAGAGAGAGAAAACACACACACACACACACACACACACACACACACACACACACACACACACACACACACACACACACACACACACACACACACACAGGCCCTTCCTTTCAGGCCTTTATCACAAAAAAATTTCTAAAGGATTTTCAACCATTAGACTGATTCTAAAGGGAGTGGTTGCATTAGAAAGAGGGAGAGGCATGAAAATGATATTGCATGCCACCCGGCAGCAAAGCGTTAAACCCCTATGGCGGTTTTTGCATCCTTCTCATTGATAAATGAGTGTAATGTAATGTTTGTGAGCCATGGCTAGAAGAGCAACAGCTCCATGGAGGATGCCATTCCTGGCACCATGACTGGCAAGTTTTTATTACAAAAAATTTAATATTACGAAAAGAGAATTAAATTTTTCTTCTTGCATCTAGTTGTAGACTACCTAGAGATGATATGGTGTCTGTGCAAAAGTCTGTTACCATCTGGATAATGCAAATCAAATAAATATGGACATTGGAAAATAGTAAAGCTTAACCCATTTGCGACAGGCATGTCACGAATACGTAACATGGCCACTGCGAGTTTAATTTTTTTTACACTTAGATGGCTACACTTGTACTATATCACCAATGAGCCAATTACGAGTACTGCCTATCTTGCCCGTTTACCCTTTTCTTTAATTTGCAAAAATATACAGTCCTGCGGCACATGCTATGGTATGATCCCCGTCAGCAGGGCCCAGGCTACAATGAATACAGCTTGGGAGAGGGGAGGCTTTCGCATCGGGGAGTTAATAAGCCCAGTTTACAAACTTTATTTCTAAAATGTTTGTCTCGTTAACCTGATATCACTGGGATAGTATTAAATGCAATGTTGGCATGGTGTACCGGTCCTGTTTTCTGTGGGCATTAATGGTCATGCTGCGCACACTATGGTATAACCTGCAAAGTTGGCTGGAATTTTTTTTGTTTATTGATACAAGCATATGCATCGTCGTTAATCTTGATTTGATAGGTTGAGGAAAATATTATCTCTGTAATTCCTGTGCATTTCTCAATATTCCCCTAATTTGAAATAGCCTTTTGACATCTAGAGTAATTTATTCATTGGATGATTGTACTGTCGCTTCATTTGGTTTCATGTAAGTGAAGCTAATGATATCCAGTCTAAGCAAAATGTGGTCATACATGATGATAATTAGGCTCAAACTACTGAATCTTGAAACTGGATATTAATATATTGTAATGTGGCATGTCATAATGTTGACAGATGCAGAATACTTTTTGAATATCTGGACTTGCAAGATTGTTCAGCCAAGTATAAATCATGGGACTATGAAGTCTGGTAAAGGTATGTGACAAAGATAACCTTATGTCAATGTCTTGTCAAAGATTTGTTTAGTTAACCCCTTGGTGACGGGTGAAGAAAACTAAAAAAAAAACAAAAAAACTACGCTCTGGGGATTAATGGCAACGTGCTGACTTTGAGCGCGGGAGTTCGGTACATCAAGCCGAATCACTGCCTCGGAGCGGTTTGTTATGATGTCTAGAGACGTGGACCCGTCGTGAAGGGGTTAAGAATGCAAAGTAATTTTTCAACTCGTGTGGGGCACTTAAGAGTAAATGTGGTTTGCTTGTAGAATTGAAGTAGGTAAAACAGTGAGTGATCACAGGCTGTCTTACCACCCATCATGATTATAATACAATTATGCTTCCTAAGACATAGTGCATCTTGGCTAGCTTTTGAGTTTTGGGAGATTTTATGACTGCATTGTTATATTTAAACTTAGGACAACCATAGATTGTAGATCTCCCTAGTTAACCAAATAGTGTATTCCTGGAAGGAAAGTGACAATCCTCAAATTGGTCTGGATCCTGAGTCATAAGACCAGCAGAACATTAGCTGAATTTAATTAGGCTTGCATTGCATTTGTTGCATGAGCATGCTGAGCTGATATTCATGTATTAGTAAAATACATGCATTAAAATTTTGTAGTATGCAATTACTATTATCCAGCAGTGTATATGTAACTGTGTTGGCTGATTTACAATGGAGTATCCTTGTTTTTACTACAGATCTCCACAAGCACCGTCACCAAGAGTACTAGCCAAACGTGACCTCACTTATTTACTGTTGGCTGGGTTTAGTTTCAAAATCATTACTCAGACCACAGAAATGTTCTTTACTAATAAGATTCTAATAGTAATTAGTTTTGCCAAAATATATTGAAAAGATTTGTCTGAGATCAGTTTGCTAGAAAATTCATCAAAGGTGTGTATGGGCAGGACTACCAACACAGATAGGTTGTTCAGTTAGTGAATGCACTATTGATCATTATTCTTCCTTCCAAGCATTCCCCAAGAACTGGTACACAGGATTATATAGTAGGTATGCTTATCGAACTTCATTCTTTGGTGGAAAATGGTTTTCATATTGGCTTATATATTAGTTTGTAAATTTCATGAAGCTTCAGGTGCCATACATAACCACATGTGGTTTAGTATTCCACATGTCACACCAATTCTCCCCCCCCCCCTTTTTAACATTTTGTGAGTCTGAATGATCGTTTGAATTTGGTAATATGCTGAAGTATGCAAAGAACAAAAAAGACAAAAAAGCACAAGGTTTGTATGAGAGGTGACTGAAAAGATAAGCCTCTACACTGAGCAAAATGAGCCAGCCATGAGCTCGCCATGCTCACTGCTTCTCTCCTTCTCCTCCCAGTATCTCCTCTTCTGCTCTGTAGCTGCATTATGGTGGCATTCATACTGTCTGTCAGCAAAAGAGAAACTACAGCTACAGGCATTGATTTTTGTCAGAGAAAGTGCCCACAAGAGGCTCCAACTTGATATCTCCTTGTATCTGTTTCTTTGGGCTGAAATGTTGATATTGTTAATACTCCTAAGGATTAAAAGAAACCCCTTGACCCTGTGGAGAAGCAAGTAATCTTTGGGGAAAAAGAGAGAGAGAGAGAAAACACACACACACACACCACACACACACACACCCACCACCACACCACCCACCACAACAACCCACCACCACACCACCACCACCAACAACAACCCACCACCACACCACCACCACCACCAACCACAACAACCCACACCACCACCACAACAACCACCACCACACACCCACCACAACAACCCACCACCACCACCCACCACCACCAACACCACCCACCACCCACCACCACAACCCACCACCACCACCACACCACCACCACACACCACCACCACCACCACCACCAACACCACCCACCACACCACCACCACCACCACACCACCACCACACCACCACCACCCACCACCACCCCCCACCACCACCCCCCACCACCACAACAACCCACCACCACCACCCACCACAACAACCCACCACCACCACCCACCACAACAACCCACCACCACCACCCACCACAACAACCCACCACCACCACCCACCACAACAACCCACCACCACCACCCACCACAACAACCCACCACCACCACCCACCACAACAACCCACCACCACCACCCACCACAACAACCCACCACCACCACCCACCACAACAACCCACCACCACCACCCACCACAACAACCCACCACCACCACCCACCACAACAACCCACCACCACCACCCACCACAACAACCCACCACCACCACCCACCACAACAACCCACCACCACCACCCACCACAACAACCCACCACCACCACCCACCACCACCACCCACCACCACCACCACCCACCACCACCACCCACCACCACCACCACCACCACCACCACCACCACCACCCACCACCACCACCCACCACCACCACCACCCACCACCACCACCACCACCCACCACCACCACCACCCACCACCACCACCACCCACCACCACCACCACCACCCACCACCACCACCACCCACCACCACCACCACCACCCACCACCACCACCACCCACCACCACCACCACCCACCACCACCACCACCACCCACCACCCACCACCACCACCACCCACCACCACCACCACCACCACCACCACCACCACCACCCACCACCACCACCACCCACCACCACCACCACCACCACCCACCACCACCACCACCACCCACCACCACCACCACCACCACCACCACCACCCACCACCACCACCACCCACCACCACCACCACCCACCACCACCACCACCCACCACCACCACCACCCACCACCACCACCACCCACCACCACCACCACCACCACCACCCACCACCACCACCACCACCACCACCACCACCCACCACCACCACCACCCACCACCCACCACCCACCACAACCACCCACCACAACCACCTGTATTACTACAATGCAGTCTTATATTCCATCTCAATACTACTACTTCTTCCACACATGCCTGTCCTACTACCCCCCCCCCCCCCTACCTCTACGGCCCCTTACTCTGAGAACTTGCACCTCTTCCAGCTATGCCTCCAAAACAAGTAGGCAAAGATTCCTTCTGCAGTCACACCCAAATCCCAACCTAAAGCAATATCAACCCTGACTGACTTCACTGGCAAACCCATTCATGTCCAGGCTCCTCCCTCCCTCACCAAAAAACTCTCCATCTCCCCAGCAGACCATCCCGTCTTAAGACCAGGATTGGTCAGACTGAGGAAGACTTGTGTGCCTTCCTTTTTGACTTTGCATCACCATTTTTTGTAAAGCCACTGTAAATCCACCACCAATGTTGTCAAGATTACTTGCTGCAGACAAGACCTCCCCATGTTTATATTGTTGGCGAGTCCCTCTGTCCATCCATATCAACCTGTCAGTGTTGGAATTGACTTCTAAGAGGCCAACTTGCCAAACACTGCAGCTTCACAGCTGATGACATGTGCCCCCAACCAGATCATGATCAATTAAAGTGTTCTGCACAATCATGAACTTGTGCCAATTGTAGTGGCTCACATGTGTTTTTTTAGGGGCTGCCCTACCTACAAATTGAGTCTGAGGTGGCAATTCTAACTCCATCTTGGCCTTGCTTTACATGAGGCCAAACAGGAAGCACACAGTTGAGGTTTTTCTGTTACTCCCTACACCAGTACTGTCCTTTACTCCACCCCTCCCCCTCTCTTAACCCAATTGCCACTTATGGCAAGAATACGTGCCATGCCCAATGTAATAAAAGTTTATTTATTGTTATTACACATAGATGGCTCTACAAGTGCTTAGTCACCAAGGAGTCGGGTATTAGTCATACATATCTCACCTGTTTACCCCCTTTCCTAGACTTTTGGAAAGGGTCTTTTGCATTATTTCATTGTCTGAAAAGTTATCAAGATTTTGATAGCAATTTAATAATCATAACATCAACAATATTAACATTATCAATGTCAACTGTATAAAAAAGAAAAACCTGGTCTCTAGGGCTACTGATAGATTCCTAAGTCCAGAAATGAACTGATTGATGAAATTGGAAAAGGTTCCCTTTCCTTAGGTTGCTTATCCACAAGGTTTTTCTTATGAAGAGCATGGAAATGCATTAAGATGGATGTTAAGTGAATGCACTTTGAATAGCTATTCTATTTTCAAAATGAAAGGGGGGAAAAAGACAAAACAACTTACAGTATGCAATTGTTTTGTTTATTGATCCAAGCATATGCATCGTCGTTAATCTTGATTTGATAGGTTGAGGAAAATATTATCTCTGTAATTCCTGTGCATTTCTCAATATTCCCCTAATTTGAAATAGCCTTTTGACATCTAGAGTAATTTATTCATTGGAAGATTGTACTGTCGCTTCATTTGGTTTCATGTAAGTGAAGCTAATGATATCCAGTCTAAGCAAAATGTGGTCATACATGATGATAATTAGGCTCAAACTACTGAATCTTGAAACTGGATATTAATATATTGTAAATATGTCATATTAACCCTATTCATAAACTATAATTAATGTGTTAGGCCTGCAGTAATAATAAATTTTTGTATTGCAGAATCACAAATTTTGGGGTTATCCTACAAGCCTATACTGAAATCGTCTGTAAGTAAAATCTCTTGAATGTTATCCCATTATTTTATATAGAATGAAATGATGAAAATGGTAAAGGTTCCCTCTGCTGAGGTTTTTTTACCCGTAACACAACTGTGCTGTAATTATTCCTTCTGAGGAAAATGGAAGTGCATTAAGATGGATGTTAAAAAAAAAAGAAATGTAATAAAAGTATATTTTTTCTTTTCCAGAAAAAAAGAAGAAAAAAAAATGTAAATGAATGGTCTGCATTAGTAAAGGTGCACTTTCTGCATGCATCCTCAGAATTGTCTACTCCGATTTGACATTGAATGGGTATGTTAACCTTATATTTATTCATTATTTTATTTTGATAAATTATTAATAGATCCACAAATGTCATATGAGCCTGTCTATGACTTTAAGGTCTTCAATGTCATAGGCCCAATATAAGATTAATTTCCATTGTGATAAGATACTGTACATGGAGTGTAAATATAAAACTTAATGAAATCTTTGTATTACAGAAACTTGGGGTTGGTTTTAGTCTGAGCTTAAACTGAAATTATAAGTAAGTGAAATCATGATACTTAATGTTTCATTATTATTTCCATAAAATGATGAAAATAGAAAAGGTTCCCTCTACTGAGGTTGCTTACCCACAACACATTTATGCTGTAGATTTTCTTCTGAGGAATATGGAAATGCATTAACATGAATATTATGTAAATGTACTAAATAGCTTTTGTATTTTCAGAAAAGTCCTTGTTCGTTACTCTACATGGCATATACTTAACATTATCAGTAAGTGAAATCATAGTGAATGCTGTTCCCTTATTTTATATGGAATTCAGTGATGAATATGGAAAAGGTTCCCTCTACTGAGGTTGCTTACCCACAACACAATCATGCTGTAGCTTTTCCCTCTGAAGAATATGGAAATGCATTGAGGTTGATACCAAGTAAAGGTAGTAAATATATTTTTTATTTTCAGGAAAATGGGGGCAAAGACAGAACGTCAAAAATACAAGTAAGTAGAAAGTTTATTTTATGCAAGCATATGCTTTGTCTCTGATCTTGATTTTATAGATTAAGGAAATAATTATCCTTGTAATACCTGAATTATTTTTCATATTGATTATAAGTAGATGATCCTTGTTCCCCTCGATCTTTTAGCCATTTTTTCTTTTATTATTATTATTTTTTTTTATATTTTCGCTGAATTGGGAGTTGTATATCCAATTTCTGAAAATCAAAATGCTAAATAAAATTGAGAATTGTGATCCTTTCTCATATTTTCCCCCAATTTGAAATAGCCTTTTGACATCTAGAGTAATTTATTCATTGGATGATTGTACTGTCGCTTCATTTGGTTTCATGTAAGTGAAGCTAATGAAATCAAGTCTAAGCAAAATGTGGTCATACATGATGATAATTAGGCTCAAACTACTGAATCTTGAAACTGGATATTAATATATTGTAAATATGTCATATTAACCCTATTCATAAACTATAATTAATGTGTTAGGCCTGCAGTAATAATAAATTTTTGTATTGCAGAATCACAAATTTTGGGGTTATCCTACAAGCCTATACTGAAATCGTCTGTAAGTAAAATCTCTTGAATGTTATCCCATTATTTTATATAGAATGAAATGATGAAAATGGTAAAGGTTCCCTCTGCTGAGGTTTTTTTTACCCGTAACACAACTGTGCTGTAATTATTCCTTCTGAGGAAAATGGAAAAGCATTAAGATGGATGTTAAAAAAAAAAGAAATTTAATAAAAGTATATTTTTTCTTTTCCAGAAAAAAAAAGAAAAAAAAATGTAAATGAATGGTCTGCATTAGTAAAGGTGCACTTTCTGCATGCATCCTCAGAATTGTCTACTCCGATTTGACATTGAATGGGTATGTTAACCTTATATTTATTCATTATTTTATTTTGATAAATTATTAATAGATCCACAAATGTCATATGAGCCTGTCTATGACTTTAAGGTCTTCAATGTCATAGGCCCAATATAAGATTAATTTCCATTGTGATAAGATACTGTACATGGAGTGTAAATATAAAACTTAATGAAATCTTTGTATTACAGAAACTTGGGGTTGGTTTTAGTCTGAGCTTAAACTGAAATTATAAGTAAGTGAAATCATGATACTTAATGTTTCATTATTATTTCCATAAAATGATGAAAATAGAAAAGGTTCCCTCTACTGAGGTTGCTTACCCACAACACATTTATGCTGTAGATTTTCTTCTGAGGAATATGGAAATGCATTAACATGAATATTATGTAAATGTACTAAATAGCTTTTGTATTTTCAGAAAAGTCCTTGTTCGTTACTCTACATGGCTTATACTTAACATTATCAGTAAGTGAAATCATAGTGAATGCTGTTCCCTTATTTTATATGGAATTCAGTGATGAATATGGAAAGGTTCCCTCTACTGAGGTTGCTTACCCACAACACAATCATGCTGTAGCTTTTCCCTCTGAAGAATATGGAAATGCATTGAGGTTGATACCAAGTAAAGGTAGTAAATATATTTTTTATTTTCAGGAAAATGGGGGCAAAGACAGAACGTCAAAAATACAAGTAAGTAGAAAGTTTATTTTATGCAAGCATATGCTTTGTCTCTGATCTTGATTTTATAGATTAAGGAAATAATTATCCTTGTAATACCTGAATTATTTTTCATATTGATTATAAGTAGATGATCCTTGTTCCCCTCGATCTTTTAGCCATTTTTTTCTTTTATTATTATTATTTTTTTTTATATTTTCGCTGAATTGGGAGTTGTATATCCAATTTCTGAAAATCAAAATGCTAAATAAAATTGAGAATTGTGATCCTTTCTCATATTTTCCCCCAATTTGAAAGAGCAGAATTATAATAGCATATAGAGCATCTTGTGATTTATTCAGGAAAAATTGTAGTCTTGCCTCATTCATTGTCTTGTAAGTGAAACTGATTATCTTTCTAAGGAATCCAGAAGTGGTCTTACGTGATGATTATTAGGCTCAAACTACTGAATCTTGATGTCAACTGAGAACTGATTGAGAGTGAAATTTGCTTTACTTAAAGTGGGGACGTTTTGAGATTTGATGAAAATCTATTGTTCCAGGTTCATAAGGTTTTGGTGACTGGATGCACATGACAGTTATCAGTAAGTTTAAGGATCCTCCATTTGTAGAAATAGGTCAGCCTATAGAATGTTCCCTCTTCTGAGATTTTACTTGATAGAACTTGCTGTAATTCTCCACTTTGATTTACATGTAGATGCATTGAGCAGACAGTCATGATTATGAGAAAGTTTATTGGTTTCATAACAGAATTGTGGGTTGTCAAGCATATGAATCCTTTGCGTAACCTTTATTAGTTGGCAGGTTGAGGAGAAATTGATATTTTAAGAATATATAAGAAATGGCTGAAATTGACCATCTGGTGACCACCTTTTCATTATTTTATTTTGGTGTGGGAGGGGGATGAAAAGGGTGGAATTAGTGATCAATTACTTCCTTTGAATGTTGATTTCCATCAACTATACTTTACTTTGTAGGAAGTGTGGGTATGAAATTTTATAAAATATTTTTGTCTTGCAGATTAATGCAAAGTTGGGTTATTCTATACGAATATGCCTAAAATATAAAAGTGAAATCTGACAAAGGTGGTTCGAGTATTCTATATAGAATGAAATGATGAAAAAGGTAAAGGTTCCTTTGGCTAAGCCCCCCCCCCAACTGAAATGCAACTGTAAAGTAGTTTTTCCTTTTGAGGAAAATGGGAGTGCATTAACCTAATGGCGACGGGTCACGGCTATCGCTGTCATAACAATACGCACGATGTGCGGCGTGCGGCTGTCCGCAGCGGCGCCGCGCCAAAACGCCCCGAGGCAATGATTCGGCTTGAGGGACCGATATCACGCGCTCAGAGTCGGCGCGCTGCCGCCGTTCGCCAGAGCGTAGAGTTTTTTTTAATTTGCTATACCTGGCGCCATTGGGTTAAGATGCTATTAATTAAATATACTAAATATACATTTTCTCTTTTCCAGAGAAACGCGTCAAATTTGTACATCAAAGATGTTCCAATTTTGTGCATGTATCATCAGTGTTGTCTATTTTGACTTGACTTTGAAATGGTATGTTAACATAATTTTTTTTTAATACATGAATTTAATTAAGTGGGTCCACAAGAGCCATATAAGCATGTCTATATGAATTTTCGATATCTTAAGTGATGACCAGCAGAGCAAACAGTTCTTTATGATGATTGTTATAGGCTTAATACAAGACAGTTTTCATTGAGAGATACTGTGCAAGGAATATAATGATAAAACTAAATTAAATCAATGTATTACAGGTTCTTGGAGTTACTCTACATGCTTAAGCTGAAATTACCAGTAAGTGAAATCCCAATAACATACTGTTCCCATATTTTGTGTAAAATTATGAAAATAGAAAAGGTTTCCTCTACTGAGGTTGCTTACCCACAACACAATCATGCTGTAAACATTTTCTTCTGAACAACGTCAAAAATACAAGTAAGTAGAAAGTTTATTTTATGCAAGCATATGCTTTGTCTCTGATCTTGATTTTATAGATTAAGGAAATAATTATCCTTGTAATACCTGAATTATTTTTCATATTGATTATAAGTAGATGATCCTTGTTCCCCTCGATCTTTTAGCCATTTTTTCTTTTATTATTATTATTTTTTTTTAAATATTTTCGCTGAATTGGGAGTTGTATATCCAATTTCTGAAAATCAAAATGCTAAATAAAATTGAGAATTGTGATCCTTTCTCATATTTTCCCCCAATTTGAAAGAGCAGAATTATAATAGCATATAGAGCATCTTGTGATTTATTCAGGAAAAATTGTAGTCTTGCCTCATTCATTGTCTTGTAAGTGAAACTGATTAGCTTTCTAAGGAATCCAGAAGTGGTCTTACGTGATGATTATTAGGCTCAAACTACTGAATCTTGATGTCAACTGAGAACTGATTGAGAGTGAAATTTGCTTTACTTAAAGTGGGGACGTTTTGAGATTTGATGAAAATCTATTGTTCCAGGTTCATAAGGTTTTGGTGACTGGATGCACATGACAGTTATCAGTAAGTTTAAGGATCCTCCATTTGTAGAAATAGGTCAGCCTATAGAATGTTCCCTCTTCTGAGATTTTACTTGATAGAACTTGCTGAAATTCTCCACTTTGATTTACATGTAGATGCATTAAGCAGACAGTCATGATTATGAGAAAGTTTATTGGTTTCATAACAGAATTGTGGGTTGTCAAGCATATGAATCCTTTGCGTAACCTTTATTAGTTGGCAGGTTGAGGAGAAATTGATATTTTAAGAATATATAAGAAATGGCTGAAATTGACCATCTGGTGACCACCTTTTCATTATTTTATTTTGGTGTGGGAGGGGGATGAAAAGGGTGGAATTAGTGATCAATTACTTCCTTTGAATGTTGATTTCCATCAACTATACTTAACTTTGTAGGAAGTGTGGGTATGAAATTTTATAAAATATTTTTGTCTTGCAGATTAATGCAAAGTTGGGTTTATTCTTATACGAATATGCCTAAAATATAAAAGTGAAATCTGACAAAGGTGGTTTGATGTTCTCTATATGAATAATGATGAAAAGGTAAAGGATATTGCTGAAATAAAATGCATTAAAGTGTTTTCCTCTTTGGGAAATGGAGTGCATTAACAATGGCCGGTCACCATCGCTGTCATAACAAACCACGATTCGGCGTGCGGCTGCCCTACGGCGCAGCTGCAAAACGAAGAGCAGTGATTCGCTTGAGGAGATAACGCCTATATCGGCGGCGCGCATTAGGTGAGATTGCTATACTGGCCCATTGGTTAAGATAATTAATTAAATATACATTTTCTCTTTTTCAGAGAAAAGCGTCAAATTTGTAACATCAAAGATGTTCCAATTTTGTGCATGTATCATCAGTGTTTGTCTATTTTGACTTGACTTTGAAATGGTATGTTAACATAATTTTTTTTTAAATACATGGAATTTAATTAAGTGGGTCAACAAGAGCCATATAAGCATGTCTATATGAATTTTCGATATCTTAAGTGATGACCAGCAGAGCAAACAGTTCTTTATGATGATTGTTATAGGCTTAATACAAGACAGTTTTCATTGAGAGATACTGTGCAAGGAATATAATGATAAAACTAAATTAAATCAATGTATTACAGGTTCTTGGAGTTACTCTACATGCTTAAGCTGAAATTACCAGTAAGTGAAATCCCAATAACATACTGTTCCCATATTTTGTGTAAAATTATGAAAATAGAAAAGGTTTCCCTCTACTGAGGTTGCTTACCCACAACACAATCATGCTGTAACATTTTCTTCTGAAAATTTTGGATATGCATTTAGGTGGATGTTAAGTAAAATTACTTGAATAGCTTTTATATTTTCAGAAAAATAAGGAGAAAACAGATCATCAAATGAATTTCTTGTTCGTTACTCTACATGCCTATGCTTAAATTATCAGTAAGTGAAATCATTTAATGCTATTCCCTTATTTTATATGGAATTCAGTGATGAATATGGAAAAGGTTCCCTCTACTGAGGTTGCTTACCCACAACACAATCATGCTGTAGCTTTTCCTTCTGAAGAATATGAAAATGCACTGAGGGGGATGTTATGTTAATGCACTAATTATAATATTTATTTTCAGAAAAAATAAAGGAAAAAACAGAACATCAAAATATTAGTAAGTAAAGTTTTTATTTAAGCATGTACATGATCACTTATCTTGATTTGATAGACTAAGGAAATAATTATCCTTGTAATACCTAAACTATTATCCATACTTATTGTAACTAGATACTTGCTCACCTTTTAGACCTCATTACCTATTTTGCTGTATATTCCTGCCAATTGAGTGTTATCTGAATTTTGAAAAGCAAAACATTCAATAAAAATTCAGCATTTAGTATTTTCTCCCATTTAATTTCACTTGTAAAATCATTTATAGTAACAGTTTCTTGTAAATTATTCAGGAAAGACACTAAGAATGTAGTAATGCTGCATTCAATGTTCTGTAAGTGAAGCTAATGATATTTAATCTAATTAAGCAAAAAGTGGTCATATGTAATAGTAATTAGGCTCAAACTACTGGATCTTGATGTCACTTGAGAGATGAAGAATGAAAATTACTTAACATGGAGTTGGAGATGTTTTAAAATTTGATGAAAATCTTTTGTTCCAGGTTCATAATGTTTTAGTGGTTTACTTCTTAAGTACAAGGATCCTTTGGTTCTTATTTGTATTTTTATTCAGTAGTCGTGCTGTAATTCGTATTTGATATATATGTAGTTTGAGCAGACAGTTTTATTAACTTGCTGATTCTCTTTCATGACAAAATGTAGAATTGTGGGTTATCTAGCATCCGAGTCAGTAAACCTTTTTCCATTGCCCACTCATAACCTTTATTGGTTGGCAGATTGAGAAAAAAATATCAAAAGTTTATAAGAACAATATCTGAAATTCACCATGTGGTGAACTTCTTGCCATTACAAAATATTTTTGTATTGCAGATTCATCCAAAATTTGGAGTTCTTCTACAAACATATATCAAAATTATCAGTAAATGAAGTTTTTTTTAATGAATGAATGAAATGATGAAAATGGTAAAAGGTTCCCTCTGTTTTTTTTGTTTTTTTTTTACACCCGAAACACAACCGTGCTGTAGCTTTTTCTTCTGAGAAAAATGAATGTGCATTAAGATACATGCCAATTAAATGTATTAAAAGATTTTTTTTCTTTTCCAGGGGGGGCAGGAATTATACATCAAATAGCTGCATAAGTAAAGATGCATCATCAGTGTGTCCATTCCAATTTGATGTTGAATTGGTATGTTAACCTCTTATTATTTATTCTTAAATAATTGGTAGTGGTACAGAAAATCCTTATGATCATGTTTATATGATAGATATTTTAAATGCCATAAGCTCCAGTACTATATTGTTAACCCAATGGCGACGGGTCACGGCTATCGCCGTCATAACAATACGCACGATGTGCGGCGTGCGGCTGTCCGCAGCGGCGCCGCACCAAAACGCCCCGAGGCAATGATTCGGCTTGAGGGACCGATATCATGCGCTCAGAGTCGGCGCGCTGCCGCCGTTCGGCAGAGCGTAGAGTTTTTTTTAATTTGCTATACCCGGCGCCATTGGGTTAATTGCCATTATGAATGATCTACTTTGCAAAGAGTATAATCATAAAAACTTAGGAGTTGGTGGTTAATGTACGTGCCTAAGCTGAAATTATTAGTCAATTCATGATGCATATCCCATATTTTGTGTAAAATGATGAAAATAGAGAAGGTTCCCTCTAATGAGGTTGCTTACCCACAACACAACCATGCTGTAGATTTTCTTCTGGTGAATATGGTAATGGATCGACATAACTGTTCTGTAATGTAAATGTACTAAATATAGCTTTTGTATTTTCAGAAATGTAAGGGAAAAACGGAGTACTTGTCATTCACTTCACATGCACATTCCTAAATTACCAGCCTGCCTTGTAAGAATCATGGCTACAGCATGAATATATAACCCTGAAATCTAGGTGGAAGACAGCACAGAGCTTGGGGCTCATAAGCAAGGCTCTACACCCCATAGCTCGTATTTTGGAGTTTTGGGATTCAGTTGTGGAAGACATGATCCAAGGATGAATCTAAAATGATAAAGGAGATAATTTGTGTACTGATAATAAAAAAAATATATATTTGTATTAGTTTTTCTTTGAAACTTTATACAATGGATTATGTGGATTGTGGGAAAACTGTACGTGTTAAAAGGAACTTCAATAAAAATAGGAAAGATCAGTGGAAGTGTGGACTCCTGTAATTTTTAAATAATGAATCAAGCTCTCTGCATCTAATCATTGCTATTAGAGGCACTAGTATTTCAAGAATGATATAAATAACTAATACAATGCTTTTGATGCATGAAATGTAAATATTTTCTGTTAACCCCTTGGTGACGGGTGTAGAAAACTAAAAAAAAAAACTACGCCCTGGCGAACCACGGCAACGCGTTGACTTTGAGCACGCGAGTTCGGTACATCAAGCCGAACCACTGCCTTGGAACGCTTTGGTACAGCCGCATGCCACATTTCGAGCAGTTTGTTGTGACGCCTATAGGCGTGACCCATTGGGAAGGAGTTAATCCTGCATAGGTCTGTTTGATGCCGGTGTTCTATGCTGAACTCTTCTGTAGTAGACAACTGGCCTAATAGGATATCTCCATTGTTCTGGTTATCTTGTGTTTTACATCGTGGCTTAGCTGATACCAGTAGCATGAATAGCCTTTTCCAGAATTTTGTAAGGTCCCAGAGATTGAGGATTGTTGATTCCTGATTCTGTGCAATAACCCACATTGTTGGACATAGTACAGTAATAAATGCAGTTTGGCCAAGGACATTGACCACAACGTTGGTAGAGGATCTTCCATGCATTAGTTTTGGCTAACCTATTGGTCCACTTCAATCCCTCCCAAGTCTATCTAGTGATTACCCTAGAGCAGATTGGGAGGTTGTGTGCCTGGAAGATTGAGGCTCTCTCTGGATGTTTCATAGCACTCAATAATCTCATGGACCTTGTAGCACTGAGATGCCTAATGTGAAATACTCAATACAAAGACCATTGGCTACCACTCGGTAACAAGGCAGAACATAATCCTAACAGGGAATATAGTTACCACAGATGTGTTTTAGCTTGGCTGGTTAGTGGTTGGGAATTAAATGCAAAAATTAACTCAATATCTAAAGATTCAGAAATTACATTCTGTACCATTTCTGGTAAAACACACACTAAAAAATATAGTAAAGAAAAAAAAAAAAAAAAAAAAAAAAAAAGTTCTCTTACGACCTGTTCAGATGAGCAGGCCTGATTGGTGGACATGCCTGTTATTTGGGTACATATTACCCAACTGCCGGATGAGTAAAATCGTCAGGTGGTGCTCAGTGGCTCTGTTATGTTATTTCTCGTGTTTCTCCTGGTCTTAATTATTCTCATTCTTAAATATTTTCTGAAATCTTGTTCATGGCCATGTTGAAGTTCCTGAAGTATTGTATTTTTTTTTTTTTTTTTTTTACACACACACACACACACACACACACACACACACACACACACACACACACACACACACACACACACACACACACACACACACACACACACAAAGCAGTTATCATGCACAATATTTTTCTAGCCACTCATGCTTGTATCTACAAGCCATTTTGATATCATTCATGGACAAACAAGGTAAAATTTAGTATTTCTTTGGGAGGCTACCACCAATAAACATTTTTTGTACATTAATTGTACAGGCTTACAGTTAACTTGACCCTGTCATTGTTCCACTACTAAAATGAGGGCTTAAAGTTTTGATGCCTGCCTGGCTTTGAACCAACAAACACAGGTTCACTCTTTTGGAAAACAATAGTAGATCCTTCTGGACTTCAATATTATCATTAAATTAACATTTTAAATTAAGACTACACAAACACCTATTAAAATTCAACTTTTTTTTTTTTTTTTTTTTTATAATTGTAAAGAAAGAAAAAACAGTATTCCCTCCCATGAAAATTAATAAGTACTTTTCAATTTACAAATTTTGTCCAAATCTTTACATAACTCACTCATGTTAATATGTTTTTATCCCCCTCCCTTTGTTACTCGGTTCAATATTGATTAATAACAGCCTAATTTCTTAACATTGCAAAGAAAGTGATAATTGAGGGGACAGTATGTTTATTGCTCACTGACTCAGTTTTTCACTTCACAAAGGATGTTAACATGTATTTTAAACATGACTACTATCAGGAACTTCAGTAAACCCTCTAATGAAAATGAAAGAAACCTCATTTTTGTAATAAAATAAATCTTAAGCAGACAAAAACCAGGAGTAATAGTGGACAGGGCTTGCAGGAAACCTGCTGAACACCAAGATGACAAGCAAGCTCTTGTTTAAATATATTTTAAACCAATCCTATCATTAATATAGATCACACGACAACAACTATCACTACTATATAGTGAAATTCAATATACACTACCAATAATAAATAGTAAAAAAAAAGACAGAGAGGCAGAGTTCCGAGTAGTTCCAGTATTGCTGAACCCCCCCCCCCCTCCTAATCGTTTACTCGTCGGGGGGGGGGGGGGTGCTTAGGAGACAGACTGAAGCTCAATGTAGTGAATCACCCCTGACCTTAGGTATTGATGCAGCAATAAATTTCAATAAATAAATTAATTTTACTTTACCAAGACTTCTTTATTTTTAAGCCTCACCCCCCCCCCCCCCTTACTTATTATTGAAGTGAGGGGTAGCTTAGAAGATGGAGACAGGCCCAAGGTACTCTCAATAGAAGTGTCTTTACTCTGTCTGGCTCTAATATGATACAATGACACTGTGAAATGTGCCATACATCAAAAATATTATGATAAAGTATTGCAGCAAAAAGGATTTCTTTGAAATATTCAATTCCCACATTTATTTCTGAATTGGTCACTCATATTTTGAATTCCTTTGAGAGCTAAACACTGTTTCCTGGTAAAATCCCAGAAATGGTCTAATACACATTCAGACTTCAAGAACTCGTTTATGGGAAAAGTGAAATATGGAAATCAATAAGCATTTATTTTACAACTGGTAGATAAGGCTCTGTTACACAGTTAATGGAATTTTTACATTGTAATTATTACAATATTGAAAATCTTTGGTATGAATTCTTAAGTAATTCTAGGGGAGCTGTGATAAACTGGTTCAAAATATAGCCATGTAATACGGTATCTTGAAATCAAAAGTAATTGACAAATCTAAATTTTCCAAATTGCTGAAATGTTATTTCAACCATATTACATGTATTAAAATAAAGATATGTAATTATGCCACATTATAGGATAATGTACAGAACAAAGTGAATGAATGATCACAATGAATGGCTAACACAAATGTTATGAGAAGCTAGCAAACTTTCTATACATTAAGAGGTCCCTATTTGCTGGGGGTTGAGGTCCTCTATGTGCCATGGCAACAAAGTTGCTGTAGATTTCTTTTGATCGTCTAGGAACTGTAGGTGGGTCGGTCTCAATGGAAGAATCCAGGCAGAAACTAGACCTCTGAATCAGAACCAGAGGAGCTGTAAAGAAAATGGTACTTCATTGTTAACTTAAATAGAAATATTGTATTTTCACTACAGATGCAATAAATACTCATTTTTAATTTGCTTTCCAAGAATCTGAGAGAAAGCACTTTCATCCTTAACCCAAATCTGCTGGAGATGGCATGTATGTACGTGCCATGCCCACTGTTGAGTTTAGGTTAATAATTTTACACATGGATGGCTCCACTAGTCTGAAGTCACCAATGAACCAATTATGAGTACTACCTGTCTCACCTGTTTACCCTTTTCCTTGATTTTCAAACATATTTTCTGATATCTAATATTACTCTTAGTAATATCAATAACACTATCATCAATATTGATAGTAATTGTAAAAAAAACATTTTTCCTTACAAACTGAAGGAAAGGTGAAATCAGGTGAGGTCATGAAGTGTACTCATTGATTCCTTTGTGACTAAGCACTTGCAGAGACATTTCACAAAACAATACTACAGTGAACTAACATTTTCCCAGAGACATTGGGTTAACAAATGCATTAATTTTGACAAAGACCAAATTGGTCTCATTCTGGTTCAAATTGTATTGAATTGTTGTTTTGGAATTCCTATAGATTCACTTTGACATGATCTTATTCCTGAAAAGGATGGAATATGCCTTGCAATATGCAGACAACTCACAGGCCTTCTAGGATATAATACTAATCTGTGACAATTAAACTTTTTTCTGAAGGCATCAATGCTCCAAGATATTCATGTGTGGCATGAACAAAAACACCAGGTTGGTAATTACACCACCCCCCTCCTCTCCTCTCCTATTGTCAACTTCCCTTTCCTCAATATTTTGAAAAAAGGTGTTTGTTTTTACAGAAATGAACACTAAAACATTTTCATTTAATTTTTTTTTATCTAATGCAGTGTTGTCATTTAACAAATTTGAATCAGAGAATGAGATCACCGCAGGGTTGTTTGGGTGGATGCATGCAAATTGGTGGATACCCTGGCCGATTTACTGGGAGCAGATATATTGAAATCCTTGAGGTTTTCCTTCCGACAGTTAGGGCTATGGTGTTTCCTGAAACAGATCCCTTCTATTTTATTCCAAAAATCAGTCCCATTTATACCAGCTGTGCTGTCCAGGATCGGTTTCATAAATACCCTAACATCACACTACTGCCACAGCCACCCAGATCTCTGGATCTCAACCCAAATGAAAATGTGTGGGCGGCCGTTTAAAACATATGCGGCAAAACGTTCGCAATCGTGAATAATGCCTTGGAAGCATAATATCTGTGATGTGAGGAAGGCCGTGCATTGACAGCCGAGTTAGTGGCGGTATTCCTCGATGCTTGAACTGTATTTTGGCAGCAGGGGGAGGGCACACAAAATATTAAACTTAAATATATTAACTTATCTTAATTCCTTGTTTTGATCTTAACCCATTGCCGACGGACATGCCATGCCGAGTCCACTGTGAGTTTACTTGTTTAATTGTTTTTACACATAGATGGCTACACTTGTACTAAGTCACCAATGAGCCAATTATGAGTACTGCCTTTCTTGCCCGTTTACCCTTTTCTTGAATTTATGAAAATATTTTACATTATTTTATTTTGCTATAACTAATGTTTATAACATTATAGTAATTATAATATTTATAATAAAAATAACACCATCGATATTCATAGTACTAGTAAAAAATACATTTTCCCGCCAATTCAAGGAAAGGTGAAATCAGGTAAGGCTAAGCACTAGCAGAGCCATCCATCTATGTGTAGAGACATTTCACAAAAAAAATATAAAAAACAAGCATAGCATTTTCCCCATTTTTTATTAATTTTCCCTGGCGGCAATGGGTTAATGGAATATGTCAATACTCATTAGGTAATATAATAGCAATAATGTGTGTGAGTAGCACTTGTCATATCACTCATCTAATAATAACAAGCACTTCTTCTCTCGTATTATGACGATTAACCCAACATTAAAACAAAAGTATAAGAAAGCTAATTGAGAGTGACAAAGTATTACAGTACAATATTATAAATTACCTGCAAATTTATAGAACTCTTACCTCGTGATTTATCACACATACCCAAAAGTAGTTGGAAAATCATGGGTATCAACAATTTCCTACCATTAACAACTATAATGTTTAGCATGATTTTCTAACGACAGTTTTCTGTGTAGCTGTACACACACATGCACACACATAAAATGAAATACTCTTACCTCCTACACTGCCACTAGTTTTGGCCGATTTTGACAGTGGACCATTAGTGGCTTTGTAGATCTGCTCATACCTGAAATATGGAATAAAAATATTTCATAATAGATGGTAATTTCTTTATAAATATCAAGACAATGAGTGCTCTAATGCAATTCATCTTGCTCTTTTCCAACTGCTTTCTTAAGGGGACAGTCTTCCCTTAGAAAAGGCTAAAAATAGAAATTTACAGCATTATGTGATTATTATCCAATCCTCTATATGGCTTTCCTACTTTTTCTCTCTTACTCTATTGTTCTTGATAGACTACACTCTCTATCACAAAGTAATAGCCAGATCAGTATCAGTATTATCTTTATAAAAGAGGAAAATTATATTCCCAAAAAGCAAAACATTAATATTTTGTAGTGTGAAAGTATCTCATCTATAATACATTATCTTCTTTATCTCTTATTTACAAACTACCACAACATATTCTTTTAAGTGCCCAACAAACCTTTTGTAAATAGTATTGTCAGGCCGTGATGGTTCGTGCAAGTATTCTCCATAAGTCTCTGTCATTGGTGGGAAGAAGGAGACCAGAGAAAGGGTGGGAGTGATATCTTCTTCAACATCACTTGAAGCACTTGCCACAGATAACTCGTCTTCATCACTGGCTTCACTTTCTGTTGAGCTACGAAAGATATTTATAAGTAAAAGTGAATATGCATGATTAACCCAATGCCGCCAGGGAAAAGGAACAAAAAATGGGGAAAATGCTGTGCCTATTTTCTATATTTTTTTTTGTAAAATGTCTGCCCACAGATGGCTCTGCTAGTGCTTAGCCACAAAGGAGTCAATTAGTAGACCTTGTGACCGTACCGGATTTGAATTGGCGGGAAAAACAAATTTTTTACTAGTGCTATGAATATCGATGGTGTTATTTTTATTATAAACATTATAATTAGTACAACGTTTTTTAACATTAGTAACAGCAAAATAAGATAACATAAAATATTTTGTAAATCAAAGAAAAGGGTGAACGGGCGAGACGGGCAGTACTCATAACTGGCTCATTGGTGACTTAATACAAGTGTACCCATCTATATGGAAAAACAATCAAACAAGTACTCACAGTGGGCATAGCACGTGTCTACACATCATACCCATCGGCAAGGGGTTAAAAATATGCATGGTTTATATCCCTTAAGAAATTGTAAAAAATCCCTACATAGATATATATATATATAGGAAAGCATAGAGAGGCATCTGTGTATTGTACAGTACTATCATTTGAACATATGTATAAGAATTTCACTAGTCAATACTTTTTCTTAGCACTTTAATTCAATATCCTTTTTTCAGATATTTTACTAAATATCGAAACTCCTGATATTTTATAAAATTATGAATTTCAATTTATAACTTATTCAGCAACTGATTGTTTAACTATCCCTCTGTCTATGAGCACTCTACCTCCCAATCCCTTGCCTGTTCTTGTTGTGGGGGCTTAGGAGACGGAGACTGAGACCTAATGTAGGGGATCACCCCTACCTTGAACCTCAGCCCTCACCTCAACTAATTTTGCATGGTCTTTTCTACTCCTCATTTCCTTTTCCTACTCTTCTTTATCCCCTTCTTCTGTCCACTTAACCTAATCATTAACTCATTTTTACCTTTTATAATACTTCATCATAATGTGATAAGACCTTTGATATCTAGCACCTCTATTTGTTTTAACCATTGACTATTCTGGGGAAGAAGAAAAAAAAAAAAAAGAAAAAAAAAGAAGAAGAAGAAGATCCCTACCTGGGCCTTTGCCCCAAGCCCTACCCTATCACTGTATTTTGTATACGCTACTAATGACCTTAGATGATGACACTGCAGAATTTCTTCAATAAATAAATAAAGATAAACAGTTTGTAAATAAATGAAGGATTAAAGATGAGTAAAATGTAATATGAATTTGTAACAATATAAAATATAAAAGCAATCACAGAAAAGGAAAGAACTTTGTAGTAGACAGGGTAAAAAAACCTTTATACCTTAACATATCTTATAGAACTATAACTACTTTGGTGACTTCTTACACTCAAGACATGCAATTAGATGTAACTGTGTTCCATTCTCATTCCTACCTAGTTCCACTTGATGCTGTTGAGGATGTTGAAGCCTGACCAGTCATGGTGGGATTTTTCTGTGAGGGCGACCCACTACTCTGATTACGAGATAACTCCTCTTGTCTCTTACCTGGACGTCTTCGCACACTAAAGGGACTCTCATCAGTTGTAAAGTTGGGCATGTAATCTCTGCAATGGTAAGCAAAAGAGTTGCAAAATTATAAAACTGAGAGTGAGATATGATTCAGACTATGAAGATGTCTTGCCTTGTCAAGCAATAGGCTAAAACAAAGGTGGGTTAACCTGTGACAAAAAAAACAACTACAAACCTGACAGAATGGCTCATCTGGTAGCTGAACAGCTCAGACAGGACACAGAATTCTGATGGGCGGTGATGGTCCGTGTACAAGTCAATCTGAGAGGTAAAGTACAGTTACTGATGAGCATGAAATGAATACAGCACTATAACAATGTTCATGATATTATGATAATGGTAAAACACTTATAAAGAATTAATAATCAAAAAAGCCATAAATCTCTGATGCCTTAATGTCATACCTTGGGCTCCTGGTTCCTCACTGGCATAAGCAGAGACACAGACTTCCTGGTTTCCTCAAGAGGCATTGGGAGATCTGACAACAGTGCTGAATCCCACCACTGTGTTGTGCTACGGCTGAGGGAAAGGGGCAGAAAGGGAGGTAAAACACATTGACCTACTGTTTGTGCACTTTGCATTACATTTCCAGCATGTACATCATTATTATACAATTTAAATTGAAGTTTGGGTGGTAAAACATATTGAACTACTGTGTTTTTGCTCTACATAAAATTTCCAGCAAATACATCATTATTATACAATTTAAATTGAAGTTTGGGTGTCCATATACAATATCTTATATTTCTCTCCTTCATACTTTATACAAATATCTTATATTCTTCCTTTATATTAGTTCCTCCATGCTCAACTTACATACAACTAGTATTGGTGCCGATGGATATCTTTTACCAACATTTACTTACTACTGAAATGATGCTTGAAAGGAAAACTGTGTATAATCATTAATGCACCTACACATCCACACCTACTATAGTAGGTTCACTACATTATATATTGTATATACTACACTCCATTTATGTTATGTTATGTTGTATTGGGTACACTCACATTAAGTATTCAAAATATAGAGTAAGGTGGTGCTATGACCTGACCTTTCATGAAGGGTCAGGTCATACTACCATCTTACTCCGTACTTGTTATGCCTACACATACAGACCTGCACATCTACACCTGAATACACACAGATACACAGACTTTTCCCTTGAGACCTTGCCCCATCCAACCCAATACTTAAACTGTAAGCCTTTACACCATCATGCAAGGAAAACATAAAATCATCATGTAACATGAATACTGGTTTACAACAACAATTTTATTCTTGGCTGTTATTTGAAGTTGAGGAGAATAGCTAAAAATTTAGTAACTCACAGTATCAAATTCTATAAATTACAATTATGAAACATGGGTTATTTCTTCTCGAATTTCTTAATGATAAGTGTGAAGGACACAGTTAGATCCCAAATGAGCTTTGGGTGGTTTGTGGAGATAACTACTAGGATGTGGCTCACTTGTGGCAGGGACGAACACCACGGGAGAGAGAGTGATGCAGGAGATAATCTGAAGATAGTTCCCAAATTGGA
Source organism: Penaeus chinensis (assembly GCF_019202785.1). Lineage (NCBI taxonomy): Eukaryota > Metazoa > Arthropoda > Malacostraca > Decapoda > Penaeidae > Penaeus > Penaeus chinensis. The sequence continues at coordinate 9,537,985 of NC_061853.1, read as the reverse complement.
ACAGAGGCCTCACTTGGGATATAAACACCCAGGAATAAGTTTATTGCATTTTGCTTTTCTGTATCTGTAATTCAATATGAATAGAAAAGTGTCTTAAGTTCCTTAAACCAATAAATATACGTCTGATAATCCCATAAGTAATCTTATTGCATTTTGCTTTACTACAATTTTAAACATCATGAAAAGTAGAGTCACTATAAAAACCTAAAACAGAATAAATCTAACCTGAGAATGTGTTGCTATAGTATCTGGAGAGTGTCTGCATGATGTCGTTGCCCTGACTGGTCCAGGGAGCTGTGCGGCGATATGTCTTGATCCTGTGTACCAGCTGTGACCCTCCATACTGAAGAGCCAGTGTGTCTCCATGATCTTCATACATTTCCTCTAACATCCGCACACAGTCACTGTCAAATTCCAGAGCAGGCCGTTCCAAGACACCAAGAGCATACAGCTGAAAGGAATTGTTCATAGTTACATTTCTTCTATCATCATTATTATCATGATACTTAAGAAGCAAACCACAACTAAAATAATACAGCAGGAAATGTGACTTTTTTAAAAATAAGAAAGGAAAAAAAAAAGAATAAAGGAAGGATAAAAAACAGACAAATGACTACCAAAAAATGCTTTCAGTTAGTTTTTAATTGCACTTAGTCTTCTTCCTGTAAAAGCAATCCTTCCAAGAATAACTAATGTCCAATAATCATTAGCATTTCATAGGTTTCACTTTACCTCCAGCTCTAGTAATATTAATTCATATTCTGCAAACAATTTTTTTTACTACTGTACAAAGTTATAATAACAGCCAATATTATCAATGTTGAATACAGACTTTATAGCACAGAGAAGGCAGTTTTAAGATGTTTTGCCAGCTTATTATTGTTGTGAAGTGCTATAACAGTATTCTGATCATCTCATTTAGTAAGTCCTTAGATGAAGAATAAACAAGAATATCATAATTAAGTAAAGAAAAAAAATATATAAGAAATAACAGTAAAGAAATAATAAATCAAAATAAAAAAAGAGTAATGAAACAGAACAGAAAAAAAAAGAAAAAACAAATCTGCCAAAATGATAGTAATACCTGATTATATTCATATAGTTGTACACTGCACTTGTATATACATATAATTACATTAAACATACAGTATATACAGTAAATTACCTGGAAGCCTAAGGCACACTTTCCAAGACAGAACTGTGCTGTGTTGGTGCGATCAAGGCAGTCTACACAGTTCACCCTTACAACTCCAGTTTGTTTTCGAACGAAGGGTTCATTTGGAGTAAAGTTCCTATGAAAGGTATAAATATATCAAAATAACATTTTGCTATGATCATTACATATATTCAAAAATATAATCAAACATTAAACGAATAGGTATTTGACAGTATCATCAATTTGTTTATTTAAAACACATATGCAAATGCAAGGAATAAATCCCAAAGAAATCATATAATCAATGAACAGCTTATGAATACTACAGTAATTTATGGAAAGAAAGATGTTCTTGAGATGCACTCAAGTTCTATTGATAGTTTTTTTCTCATGAATTTTTGGCTACATTTTCACAGTTAGTCAATAATGCACTTGTTACAATTTCACATAATCTTTTCTACTAGAGATGATGATGGAATAGGGACATCATTAACTCATTTGACCATTTCTATAGATCTGTGCAATTAGTAAAAGTACTGATGGAATATTGTACATCACACATCTGAGTCTAGGTAAGGCAGACTAGATTAAGAAACACATCAGTTGGAGGCCACACTGATGTGATGTCATATAGATCAGGGTCAGATAATGTAGAAACCTTATATAAAATGCAGAAATAAATACATAACATCTGATCCATAATGAGGGAGGAATCGACACTATTACAGAGAGAGAGAGAGAGAGAGAGAGAGAGAGAGAGAGAGAGAGAGAGAGAGAGAGAGAGAGAGAGAGAGAGAGAGAGAGAGAGAGAGAGAGAGAGAATGATAATAATAATAATAAGACTCTAATCCTTCTTACTTTCTGGAGCCAAATTTATGATCACCCTGTGTGCTTGTCCTCTCCATGTGGCGATAGTGAGCATTTG
>NC_061853.1:9520904-9525904 GCF_019202785.1 Penaeus chinensis | reverse complement strand
AGTTCCATGATTCAGAACATGGCTAGAACAAGACACATGGAAGGGAGGACTGTCATAGGTTGAAGGTGGCCGCAGCTTCTTCAACGGCAGAAAAAACACAGAAGAGAGAAAAAACCCCAATCCCTTTAGCACTCTATCAATTATAACATGCTTCCGGTGTCGATGAGCCATGTGCTCCCTGCTGAAGGACATTGAGAAACTGGTGGCTGCAAAAAATGGAGCAAAGCCGTCCACGATGGACGGCCATATGAAGTAGTTGAAGGGAGACACCAGGAGCTGGAGGAAACGGTAAACTACCGCATTACCGTGCTAGGACCACCACCTCCAGAATATATGATGACTGAGGTTTTTATACCACAGAATAACAGAAGTTTTGTCTTTGTGTCGGACTCTGCTGCAAAAACCTAATATAGTCAAAATATCACTATACAAGGCTAATGAAGAAGTGAAGAAGAAAGACTACAAAACAGCAAGGTGTACCTTCTCCACTAGTTCCTCATAACTTGACAGTATTCTTGATGCAGAACTGGTGAAGGCACTTGGGCTGGCCAAGATGACTTTTATTATTGGGGGAGAGTAGTTTACTGGTGATTATTTTGTGTCCGTGGACCATGAAATCCTTTCACAAGGAACTGCGATCTTATTGGGACGGCTTTTATGAGGGCTCATAAGCTGGATCTAAGTTTCCAGTACTGGAGGATCCATCAGAAATAAAAGCCATAAGTGGGGGGCCTACCTACCTCCAACGACGAGAAACAGGTTGATGACATAGTCAGGGATAATGTGTATGGAAATGCATCAATGAGGTCTGATGTTACACTCAGAAATGTCGAAGACGAGGATGCAATGGTAATAGTCTCTAAAGGGGTCTACACCCTACCTCCTGGAAAGGTATCTATCATCTCAGGGAGCCTTAAGCAAAAAGACCGGAGATTTCAAAATGGAACCTCAATTTTAATCAATGGGTTGTCGTTGAGAGAAGACTGTATCGTTATCCCTGTGGTTGCCAAGGCAGATGTTGTAAAAGTCATTGTTTGTAATTTCGGTCGCACGCCAATGTTGGTTCTTAACAAGAGAACCATACCAAGGCCGTATCCATCAAAGATGACGAAGGGGAGCAGTTGGGGCGATTATCGACCGACCACTGGGAAAAACGAGTTCCATTACGAGCATAAATACCGGTCATCCGGTTTCACTGAGGTGAAACCGGATGATGTGGAAGAAGAGGATCCCCTAGATCAAGCTCCATTAGGAGGTCATGGTGCTGAGGAAAGAACCAAGTTTAAGGCAAGGCATGGACAAGGCCATAACTGAAAATTGCAAGAAGTGCATTACTTGTGCACAGTTTAAAGGGCGTGCACATCCACCTACACCCTTAAGAAGATATCCTGTTCCAATGGAACCTTTCCAAATGGTTTCCATGGATCTGATGGGACCTTTCCCTCTGACCGAGAGAGTAAATCAGTATGTCTTGGCGATATTGGACTTCTTGACTCAATTTGCCGTGGTTAGACCACTAACCACGAGACTGTAGCTGAGGCTGATATATTTTCTGACCTTGGGATCCCTCAGACGGTATTGGCAGACCAGGGACGCGAATTTAGGAGTGAGGTCCTGAAAGAGATGGCAAAACATGTGCAGTTTCAGCATGGTAAGATTACTCCTTAACACCCTGCTTCCAATGGACTCTGTGAACGGACCAATCAAAAAGTTCTTAATATTTTACATATAATGGTAGAAGGTATATATCAGTACTGGAATCTTTATCTAAAGAACTCTGCCTATCACTGAGCTATTGGCGACACACTTTACTACGCTATGTACAACCGTGACCTGAAGACTTCAGACCTTTGGTGGACAAGGTCAACTAGTTGACGATTTAATAACATCATGAACGCAAAGGTCCAGGGAGGTGTATGAATATGTATGAGAGAACTTGCTAAGGGCAGCTGAAGAACAGTGTAGGGTTCGCCAGAAAAAAAATCCAAAGACACGACATTACTGCCTGGGACGAGGGTTTTCATCAAGGCCGTGAAGAAGAAGGGCGACAGTAAGTTATCCCCCCGCTGGGAAGGACCCTTCAGAGTCATTGAGGAAAGCAAGAAGCCCCTACCTACAAGAGAGACATGCAGATATCAGACCTGAGGATACCTCCGAAGAAGAAGCTCGCGAAGAGTATGTCCTGAGTTTCTCAACTAATGATGACTCAATTAGAACTTCAGAGAGCAACCGAGATGGGGATCAAGAGTGAAGTGAAGTGGATGACTTAGAATCAGATGTGATTGCCGAAGGTTACAACAATGCTGATAAAACAGTTTCAAATGGTTCTAACTAGTTGGCTGATATGAATGATGGTGATTCTGATGGACTACAAGCTGCTAATTTTTATATTAGGAACGACACAACAAATACAGGGATTGCAAGAGGAACACCTGATCTACTATAGTGGCAGCCTCCATGCCATTATGCTGGGCGGTTAGGTGATGACCTGATGGTCCTGGAGAAGTGTTCTTCAGTTGATAAGAAACTAGAAATAACTTCCTACACCTGGAAAATGTAGCACATCTTTACCTGCAAGTGTATTGTTCCTCTACCTGACGAATTGTGGGAAACTCTCGGTGTTCCAGAGAATGATTGTGGTTGAAGGACAATTGTGATATAGGCAGGTTACTTCACTCTTAGAGTTGAAGGACGATCGGGTTGCCACAAGAATTTAAGGATGGATATTAATCTTTAGTCACGTGACTCCAGCAACTTGGCATACAAACCAACCAGAAAAAAGACCAACCAACGCGAACTCATGGCCCCCTGAGACGATGGACTCGTCTACCGTCGATAAAATCAGGTGGGTGAGGGAGGTCAGCCAGCTGCCGCCCCTCCAAGAGGAAGGGCCGCTAGACATGGTGCAGAGGAAGTGGACATCTCTCGTTTCGTCTACATACGAGCAACAAAACTGTGGCCCTGATGGTTAATGGCACTTTTGTGGAGATATCTCTTCAGAACAAAGGCGATTTTCAGCCCCAAAACAAAAAATATGGGGAATACCTGGTTACCAGGTTTCTGAAGGAAGCCGCCGCAGAGGAAGCACTGCATCTTCTGGGTGTTTTCAAAGCTCGGAGGATTTACAAGGACGGAAAGCACTTAAATAGGATCATCATTGTATGGAGCAGAGAAAAGTCACCACCTTAAAAGTACCAATTATTTGAAAGATACGTATAGCCGAGCTCCGTTCGACCGTGGAGCTCAGAGGTTGTGGCCAGTTACATGTCCCAAGATTTCGCTAAATATTGCAGGAAAGAAACAGCTTGTGCTGTCTGTGCAGAAGCTCACCAGACAAGGACTGACTTGCAAGATACAATAAGGACAACGACAACGAAGATACCATCATCATCGTGAAGAGGTGCGTTAGGTGCGGAGCGCAAGGTGTGACTGCCTAACACCGTAACTGCCCCACAAGCCGCCATACGCACATCCACTCCTCTCCTGCCCCGACCGTACCCATCGACCGCGGAGTGGCGATGCCCAGCACCGCTTCACCCTACCCAGTACCGCGTGACGTCCCAAATGCCAGGGGGATTCCCCATCCCAGTGCCAGAGAAGTAACCAAAAAACAAGAAAATGGCCGAGGAAAGATCTAGCTCAACTGAAAAAAAAATCAGCTAATCAATCAGCTAATCACAATTAATAAGCGTCAACCGTAGAATTAATGACTTGCTTTGCTATATTCATAACAATAATTTTGACATTATCTGTATACAAGAACCCTTCACATCAGCCACTTAAATAAAAAACACATTTAGAATTACAGGGTATTACTCCAATACGAACACAGGAATGACAGACCTATTGACTTATGTCAGTGACACCATACCACATAAGCGAGTGCAGAAGTCTGATGGCAATAATGCAATATCAGCATTTACACATTCAAGCAGCGCCTGGGTTTTACTCTTTGTACAATATAAACGCAAGGTGACTGATTCACTGTCCAACTTTCTGAATGACGGCATAATATGCATGGGAGATTTTAATGCTAGACATTATACATTTGGAGATAGTCTATCTAATGAAAATGGCGAAGAGTTCCGACATTTTGCCAACAATAGATCTATGACATATATGATACAGACAAGCAAACTAGGGAGAGATCTTGTGCATGGAAACGTCAGAAGAATGCTTGCAACAGAGCTGATCAATGAACACTTTGCAATAGTAACGAGATACGTTGTTGATAATAGTCAATCTGCAAAAACAAATAGGCTTAAAATTTCTATTCTTCCTTACCTTGAGAACCACTTTAAATTACGTATTAAAAATAACGATAACTCAGCAACGAGTGTTAAATTCTCCATGAACTTGTCGAAGGTGGTCACTGATTACTACAACATCTGGGTCTGTCCCAAGAAACCTATTAAGGAAACAAAAACGAGTTTAGGAGCTTTTTGATATCTACAAGCAGGGCACTACCCGTGACAACCTTATTCAGGCAAACCAACTAACACCCTGCAGTCCTCTTGCACAAAGAGATATGACCCTAAATCAATGGGCTGGAGCGTCCAACTTGAGCTCACTTCCCACAAATATTCAGAATCATTTTGCTGTTCTCGACGCCCCGAGAACAGCAAGGATAGTGAACATGAGATCATAACTAAACTGACATCCATTTCTGATAGAATAATATTTATTTCCAGCATATTTGGGTCAAAGCTCTGAGGGAACCCTTGTATCTTTCAGATTTCCCAAAACAACTGCAACATAAAATCACGCAAGCAGACACGCGCCCTCTGATACACAAAATCTCCATGAACATTACAAAGATCAATGTCCCAATTAGTAAAATACCAAAAGGTCGATCCATTCCACCATAAAAAAAATCAACAATGATCGTGCACCTTACATGTCTACCACCAAAGAAAATAAGTGTATATAACTGCGCTAGCAACGATAAAGGAACACAGAATCGATGGGCGATGATGTATACGAGTATCGATGGGCGATGA
>NC_061853.1:9513404-9515904 GCF_019202785.1 Penaeus chinensis | reverse complement strand
TTGCCCTTGGCGAGGCAAAGCAAGAAATGTAGATTGCCTCTTTTCTTTTTGTGTTTTTCACTCTGGTTATCATCGTAATTATTGTCATTGTATAGAAAGTTTGTTATTTTTCTTTTCGGTTGTATTTGGATTTATTTGGATATCATTTGTAAATTGTTTGCAGTCAAGTTACTATTTTTAGTTTGTTTCATATAGTATGTAATATTGTATTTATAGGTTTATTTTTGTATTATAGTTTAGACATGGGTAAAGTGCTTTCGTATATTTTTGGGTTAGTCTTGTAGGTTCAATAACAGCAACTGCTACCTCCGTTGGCTTAGTTATTGGAAAAGAATTGATAAGAGATCGAGATTGGTATGAGTTTCTTTATTATTCACTACAGTTCATTAATTAGAAAAGTAGTTTTTTGGCTTATATTAACACATCTAGTTTAATAATTGGTTAATGTTACTGAGAGCAATGCACGGAGGTAGAGCAAAATGGACATTGCCATCTTGTAGAGCATTAAAAATAGAGTAGGATTCAATACAACTAAATCTGCAGGGGCCTCATATTTCTGGGAAGTAACAAAAATAGGCTCTGCATGGCACTGCTCTGAGACAAGTCCCCATTCATGTTTACCTTGCCAGGACCAAAACAAATGTGACGCCTAACTCATTATTGTGATCTGTGAAGTAGTCCATGTATTACTACACGCTTGTGAAAACGGTTATTTTGTATTACCAGAGTCTGTTTTTCTGAATTCATGTATTTAATTAATTGGTTTACTTTTATTATACTTCTTTTACGTGCTTTGGTAATTATTTACACTATTTTGCACAATAACCCTGTGCGCATGCGCGTTTTTCCACCGCATATAATTAGGCTAGGTTAGGTTTACATAATGCCGTGGGGGTCCGTGAGGGAATATATAGATCGTAGTGTATAAAAGCCACAGGGTTAAGGTAAGGTTGGTTTATTGGTTAGGACGCATTGTACGATTACCCCAGGGGATCTGGATTATGTGAAATCCCGTAGATTTTTACCGAACATTGGGTTTGATTCCTGTAGAGTTTGTCGAAAGTTGGCGCGCCGATCCGTAGACTTTAGAAAATGGCGGGGGTGTCCGTAGAGTTACACTGGCTGATTTCTATTGTTTTTTTGTGCATTTCGGGACAGAAATTGGGCTCGGGTTTTCTAAAAATTGACTTTTTAAAGCTTTATAAATCACTTTCTTTGATTTCTGCAGGTTCCTATTGACATCCAGTGCCATCCATTATCCCCCCCCCTTCAACCCCCGGTTCCCCACGCATCCTTCCATGATCATCATTTATTATCAATATCATTACTGTAGATAGTATGTGTATATTTGTTTATGACTGTGTCTCTTTCTTAGGTATGCCCCCTTTATTCCCAAATTCCACCTTCCTTTGCAGGTGCCCTTGGCCAGGTGTCCAGGTGCATCTGTGGGCCTCTCCTCTGTGGGACAACGTCGCCATGCATCCCATGAAGCTGACCTGGTGGTCATTGGGTCAGGACCAGGGGGCTATGTGGCTGCCATCAAGGCTTCCCAGCTGGGCATGAAGGTCAGTGATGGTTGCCTTTCTTTCATAAAAAATGTCTTATTATGATATGAATGAGATCATACTGTTACTTCTATTATGGTTATGATTCATATTGATATGATAATAGTAATAAGGATGCCATTAGTAAGATAAGAAGTATATAAACATCTCCGATCCTTTTATAAAACTATTCTTGTGATGCATAAAAGCATCATAATAAGTACTTATAAAAGTACTGGATAACAGAATAGTATAATATTAATTGAATATATGTATAGTGAGAGAAAGTCTCCAGATCTCTCATTAAAACTGGTAAAGAATGTCTCCAGTTCTTTCTTTAAGACTAGAAAAACACAAAATGATCCTTTTGGATAAATATACCAGATGGTCAGCTTGTAATGAAACCTTCTGTCTTATCATCCCCAGACTGTATGCGTGGAGAAGAATGCAACATATGGTGGCACCTGCCTAAATGTGGGCTGCATCCCCTCCAAGTCACTGCTCAACAATTCCCATTACTATCATATGGCCAAAGGAAAGGAATTTGCTGACCGAGGCATTGAGGTTTGTGCATTTGTGCAGTGTTTTCAGAATGTTTTTGTTCATTATTTTTATTTTTCATCTGTTACTACTTGTTTTTGTTTTTTTCTGTCATCAGATTTTTTTTTTCTTTTCCCTGCTCTTCTGTCTCCACCTACCAGTTCTTTATTTTTTACTTTTTCTATTGCAAATTCTGTGTCTTTTGATTCCTGTGCTTTGACAGCATTAAATGAAAAAAGGAATCCTCTTTCACTACAGGTTGACAATGTGAGGCTTAACTTGGACAAGCTGATGGGAGCCAAAGAGAAGGCAGTGAAGGCACTCACTGGTGGCATTGCACATCTTTTTAAGAACAACAAGATTGTTGGGCTCAGTGTAAGTAGCTAATAAAAAAAATGTCTTGGGTGTTTTAGATT
>NC_061853.1:9500904-9503404 GCF_019202785.1 Penaeus chinensis | reverse complement strand
GCTTTACAACCACTGACGTCTAATACATCTTGTCCTAATGATTAACTCATTTTATCCTTTTCACCACAATACTTTACCATAGTGCTACATGACCTTTGATGTTTAGCATATTTATTTATTTAACCATTAACCATTGACATATGATAACATCTATACCATCAATAAGCCCGGATTTTGCCGTTATAAACTATGATTACTCAAGTACCAGCAATATGACAATTTAATATAGTAAAAAATCTATCACTGCTAAAATAACAACGTTTTTTCCGACAGTATGTGAGATTTCGGAGAGTTGAGTGGAATATTTCCCAAGGCGTATGTTGACAGTTTGATTTTATGGCTACATTCAAATTGGGCATATATTTGGTCGCAAAGTGCAGCGAACTTGAGTATAAACAGGTATTGATATTCAAACGTGGCTTTATTCATTTTTATCCTATGCATGTGGTACAGTACATGTTTTGTGAATTTTGTTGCACGCAGATAGCTCTACAAATGCTCAGTCATCAAAGTGTCAATTAGTATTCCTTACGTGACCTCACCTGATTTCCCCATTCTTTGAATTTTCGAGAAAAATGGTTGTTTCTAATTATATTAGTATCAATACTGTTCTAATTATTATTGACGCTGTGATTATCACAATGCTATCATAATTCTATATCAACAATTAAAAATAATCAAATCGAAAATCAAGGGAAAGAGCAAACTGATGAGACATACTTGTGGAGCCACCTATGTATAATCACAATTAATAAACTAAGATTACAGTGGACATGTCATGTATGCCATGCCATCTCAGCACAAAGGGTCAAATGCCTGTGAGCTTTGTAAAATATAGGAATTCTCTGATGGCTATAATACTGACGCACACCATTCCGTTGTAAGCGGAGGTTAAGTACATAATCCATGCATTTAAGGGGCACCGAGAATGAGGCTCATTGCTTCTTACTGGATTGCCTCTAGACTGGGTAAATGGTTCTTTGAATAATTCAAAGAGTATAATATGATAATCTACGGCTGGCCATAAGTAGGGAAGGTAAGAGTAGAAAGGTTGGCCAACACAACTCTCAGAGCCTTTTCTTGGAATGTTTAATGTTTAATGACTGTGTCATTGAGTCAAAATTTTACCTGCACTCCTGTAGAGTAGACTCGGTGGCATTTTACCTGGAACATCATCCTTGAGCGAAAAGCGGTTTTATCGCGTTGAAGAGACTTTTAGTAAAATAAGTTTATTTATCATCCCGGCTGTCTGCTCAGGCGCGGGCAATGGTGACTACAGTTTGACATATTTTGACATGATACAGTATTTTGTGACTACTGTAATTGTACATGGTAAAATATAAATAGAAATCATACATCATACAAAAAATATTACGCTTATAAGCTTTTGCCACTGTGTTTACGTAACAATGTTCTTTGTTTAGGCAGTTTACATATTACATTTAGAATATAGTGCGATTATATCTTCAAATGTATCAGATTAAATATATTCACATAATTCTTTATGCCTCACGTTAGGTGGTCTGAAAGGCTATCACATGACATTCTGAGATATAGTGCTCAAGCGTTCGCTTGTTTTCTTCGTTACACAGTCTACCTCTAGATTTATCTGAACATCTTGCACCGTGCAATTGCCAGTGGATTCTATAACCTAAACTTATTCTGGCAGTAACCACGTCACATTGTCTGGCATGACTTAGGTGCCACCCATAGGAAGGATTGAGATCTCTACATTGATCGTAGTGCCATATTCCAGGCCTTTGGGTGTTTGTCAGATCAACTAGTGAGGACTTTTCACAAAATTTGCAGCCCTAGCAAGAAACATCCCAAGATCTATGTTCACAGTATCTTTGCTGGAGGCTTCCTTCGCCAATTTGTCTACGTGTTTTTGCTTACGTATGCCAACATGAGATGGTATTCATACAAATTGAATATTGAAGTTGCACTCTATATCATAAGTTACTAAAAATTTCCTCATCACCACCTGTTTTGAAAGAATTTAGTGTCCGAAGAGCACTTTGAGAGTCACAGAAAACTACTCCAGAGCCCCGAGATATTAAGAATTCCGTTGCAAGTATACCTGCCAACTCCGTTGGCATTTTTGTATACAGCGCAAGCACAACCAGCTTTGTATCCAGACTGTACGGACCCGTCCATGTAACACTCGTATGTGTCATCGCCCATAGATTTTATGTGTTCATTTATAGGTATTAACGCAATTTGTTTTAACACATTTTTGTACACCGTTTTTTGTGGTAGACATGTAAGGTGCACGATCAATGTTGAATTTTTCCATAGTGGAATGGATCGACCTTTTGGTATTTTACTATTTGCGACATTGAGCTTTGTAATGTTCCTGGAGATTTTGTGTATCAGAGGGCGCGTGTCTGCTTGCGTGATTTTATGCTGCAGTTGTTTTTGGAAATCTGAAAGATACAAGGGTTCCCTCAGAGCTTTGACCCACATATGGTGGAAATAAATATTCTATCAGAAATGGATG
>NC_061853.1:9496784-9500804 GCF_019202785.1 Penaeus chinensis | reverse complement strand
CCAAACACTATCAAAGACATCTATCTATCGGATAAAGTCTTCGCCATAACAGACCCGGTAACCTCGGTATCGGGTATTCGCTGGGAAGGTTACCAAGACCTCCCATCTAAAATACCCTTTGTAAATGCTGCCGCTGTTCTTTCCGGTGACGCATTGGCCCGTTCGTTGCAAGAAGACTATTGCTTTTGTTCCTCTGCCAACTGTTTTCAGGTCCGCTTTGCAATTATTGTCAGGCATAGAAAAGAGATCTTTGTTCTCCATGAAATATATGTTATAACTTTATGTCGACGATTTTTGTATTGTCTCCTTTGCGTTGTTTCTGTTTCTTTCTCTTTCTTGATTTTTTTTCTTCTCTTGTCATTTTTTATATCCGAACTTTTCTTCATTTGAATTATAAGTTTGGTAAAATGGTTTCTTCAAAATTCCAATTAAAATATTACTTGAAATCCACGATTTTTAAAAACAATCGTTTGTCTTAAATTTTGTCTTTAGGCCTATATTTTATGATTATTGAAATGTTGAAGATAGTGCAAAAACAGTTTAAGAAGGCTTGCTGATATTGATGCAACTGTTAATATTACTAATGTCACTTCAATTATCTTTATAATCATCAATATTATTGTCATTTGTATTTGTCACGAGTCTCGAGTCAAGGCTGCTGTTTGGAAGGAAGAAGGAAATCCATGTTGTCATGTTATCAATAGTAGGACTTTTAGGGGTGTAGATAGAAATAAGAACAGAAAATATATTCATTACAAAGTATTTCCTAAATCTACTTCGCATATATTTTATTCTAATGCATTGGTTAAACGATCTGGGAATCTGCAACTTTTGGCAATTAAGGTAATATCTTTTGAGATATAATTATCATTTTTAAGTGTTCAGTAAAACGAAAACCGAAGCACTGCGACGTCCATCAACGACCATACCATTACTAATAACCATCCAACCCGCCTTCCTTTTTCCCCTTTTCGTACTGTCAACCGAGGAGCTCAACCCAAGAGCACCCTAACGCACTCTCAACCAACAAGAGCTCTCGGTAGACGCGCCCAGCAGCAATCAAGTTCTCACTGAATTTATCGCGTGATATAAAAGACATCCCGCTTTTCTCCCCCTCCCCTCCCGCCCCCTACGCCGACGTCAGCATCTGGGTGCACACGCAGGATGCCATATTGCTCTCAGGACCCGCGCTGAGGGCGGGATCATCCTCCAGCGGGAAAAGGCCGGACGCGATCAAAGGAGGTCCTCGAAACGGGGCAGTGGGAGGGAAGGAGGGAAAGAAAGAGGGGAAGAGGAAGAAGGAGAGGAAAGGAAAGGAGGGACGAGGGAGGGTGAAGGAAGAGAGGGAGAGTAAGAGAGGGAGGGGGAGAAGGAGAGGGGAGGAAAGGAGGGAAAGAAGGAGGGAGGGAGAGGGCTTGTGAAGGAGAGAGAGTGAGGGAGAGAAAGAGAGAGGAGAGAGAGAGAGAGAGAGAGAGAGAGAGAGAGAGAGAGAGAGAGAGAGAGAGAGAGAGAGAGAGAGAGAGAGAGAGAGAGAGAGAGAGAGAGAGAGAGAGAGAGAGAGAGAGAGAGAGAGAGAGAGAGACAGAGAGAGAGAGAGAGAGAGAGAGAGAGAGAGATAGAGAGAGAGTGAGAGAGACAGAGAGAGACAGAGAGAGTGAGAGAGTGAGAGAGTGAGAGAGAGAGAGAGAGAGAGAGAGAGAGAGAGAGAGAGAGAGAGAGAGAGAGAGAGAGAGAGAGAGAGAGAGGGAGACAGAGAGGGGGGGGGGGGCGGAAGAAAGAGAGAGAGGGGACGGAAGAGAGAGAGAGAGGAGAGGGAGAGAATGAGAGGGAAAGTGAAAGGGAAAAATCTTTGAGATATAATCCTAACTGTCTACAAGGAAGGGTCGATGGATGGAAGGTCTAAGAGAGAGGGAGAGAAAGGGAGAGGTGAAGGGGGAGTGGAGCGGAATTAGGGGGAGGGGGAGGGGGATGGAGGGAGGGAGGGGGAGAGAGAGAGAGAGAGAGAGAGAGAGAGAGAGAGAGAGAGAGAGAGAGAGAGAGAGAGAGAGAGAGAGAGAGAAGAGAGAGAGAGAGAGGGGGGGGGGGGAGAAAGAAGAAAGAAAGAAAGAAAGAAGGAGCAAGAGGGACAGATACCCACAAAAGAAAGACACAGAGAAAGAGAAGAGTGAATCCAAGAAGAACAGAGACACAGAAGGGCCTCGAGCATAAAAAAAGAGAATAAGCCAATAAACACACAGACGAAAAGATTATTGCGAGAGCGAGAACGAGAGCGAGCGAGCGAGCGAGAGAGAGAGAGAGAGAGAGAGAGAGAGAGAGAGAGAGAGAGAGAGAGAGAGAGAGAGAGAGAGAGAGAGAGGGGGGGGGGGGAAGAGAAGAATGCCGAAGAGGAGGATAAAAACCGCACAAGCACATGCGAGAAGGGGAGAGGAGCCGGTAGGCGAAGGGGAAATAATGGTTGGAGAGAACAGAGCCGGGAAGATCGAGGGGAAGGGATAAGGGGGAGACAGAGGGGAGGATAATAGGAGGTGCAAACATAGGCGTGGCTGGTACTGTAGGATGAGGGAGGGAGAAAAAGAGAGGGGAAGGGAGAAGGAGAGGGGAGAAAAGGAGGGAAGGATGGAAGGAAGGGAGGAAGGAGGGAGATAGGGAGGGAAAGAGAGGAGGTAAAGAAAGTGGGGTTGTCAAGAAAAATTAACGAAGTTTCGCACATTACAACAAAAACACAAAAACAACAAGGGCAGCAAACGAGAACAAAATAATATGAAAGCAATAAAACAAAATAAGTATCCAACTGAACACGAAGTACTAACCTACCAAATCCATTTCCCTCAAGCTTTCACCAGAAACAGCTTAAACACACACTAACGGGCGCCTTCACGACAGGAACAAACACTGGCCACAATTACGATACGAGAACAATTACGTAACAACAGGTAATATCGTCCATTTGTTTTTTATTAAAAGCTACGAAATTGCGCCCCACGAGAAACACCTTTAGGGTTAAGTTCTCTTTTCATATTGCTCATCAGTTAGCGCTGTATTAACTCATTAAAGTATATTAAGGATCAATTCGCTCGATTACAAACCTTTTTGCATCACGCGCAATCAATAATTGAGCGGAAGGTGCGTACATCTAGGGTTATTGGGAAGCAAGCGATTTCTTGTCGTTTCCTCGTACATTCTCATCAAGTTTTCCTCCTTCTCTAGTTAATCCTGTTCCTTCCTTCGTCACATATTATTCTTTATTTCTCTTGCATTTATATCAAACCTTCTTCATTCTTCAGTTCAATCTGCACCTCTCTCCGCCGCGTCTTTTTCCTATTTTTCTTCTTCCTCTTTCTCCTTCGCCTCCCCGCTCCCCTTCCAAGAACCTCCCACCATGCTTCTTAATCCACTGATCCTGAAATCTTCATCAGCTTTGCATAATTTCAATCATACAATCTGTATCCTTCTCGAACGTATGTGCGTCTCCCCCCTGCCGCCCTGTTTCCACCCTCTCCCTCCCCATCACTCCCCATCCCAACCCCTTCTTCCCTCTTTCTCTCCCTCCCCACCCCTTCTTTCCTCCTTCCTTCCTATCAATCCTTCTCCCCATCACTTCTTTCCTCCTCCTTCCCCACCCACCCCTTCCCTTCTCCTCCCCCTTCGGGAGGTTCTAGTCAAGAGTCGAGCGCGCTTTTCCATCCTCAGTCCCTGCTCCCAGTCTACACCCCCGCCTTTCTTCTACTCCTTCCTTGTCTTCTCTGTCTGTCTCTCCTTCTCCTTCAGTCTTTTTTCTTTTTCCTCTGCCTCCCATTTCCTCATTTTCATCCTGCTCCTCTTTCTCCCCACCTCCTGCTCCTCGTCCTCCTCCTCCCCGTTTCTCCTTCTCCTCCTTGTTTACCACCTCCTTCACCTCGTTTTCATCCTCCTACTTCTCATTCTCATCATCCTCTTCGTCCACTAACTCCTCCTCCTCATCTTCACCCACCCTTTCTCTTCCCTCCTCCTCCTCTTCTTCGTTCACCAATTCCTCCTCCT
>NC_061853.1:9466784-9476784 GCF_019202785.1 Penaeus chinensis | reverse complement strand
TTTCTTGTGTGTTAATTCATATTCAGATGTTAGCTTTTCCATCTCCGCATCTACAAGAGCGCGTGGATTTTCTCGTTCACTAAAACGGGGTTGAGACATCGAAGTGAACACCTGCTCTCCGCCGATGTTCCTGCGATCGATATTTTATCAGGCTGATGGTGTAGGTCTATTTATTTTCTTCTCTTGCCTATCATACACTTAATACGTCGATGTTTACAGCAGCTAGTGTGGACACGGGGATGGACAGATGCCCTGTGTATTGCGTGGGTGGGAGTAGCACAGTGGTTGGCGTCTGTGCCCTTTCATTTCTAACTGATGGGGAATTTAGAATTGAGTGGCACTGAGATTTGAATTCACTCGTTCTGCATCATAATTTAGGAACTTTCCACTTGGAGTAGGTAGTATAGGCTCCTTATTCATCACAGTTTTCTATGATATGCATTCTTCACTTGTTTTCAGATTCACTTCACATGTAAAACACTTTATCTTTCAAAATAACATTACCATTTTACTTCGTTTCACATCTCTCCCCGTTACTTCTTAAACTAAAAATCCCGCACGAGAACTGCCCCAAACATGAAATCCACATCTCCACCTCCCATCCACCTTCCGGTCCAACCACCTTGGGCATCTGCTCCATCAACAGCGTCCTTCTAGCGAGCGTTTTCCGGGGTTGCTTACTTACCTCGAAGTGGCAGGTCTGTCGAAAGGGCTTTTGGAGAACATGGCCACGACACAGAATAGGGAGAAGCACGGACGGTGTCGATAAAAAGGTAGTGCGGACGTAGACGAGAGACGCGGCACAGGCACACACACTACAGCTACACGTTGGCTAAACAGCTGACTGCTAAGAGTGACATCAGGTTGCCTACACCTGGTGCCACGGTGGTTATTTATATACCGGCGCGACCACTTCTGCGTCCCTCGCCCGGCGTTATATCATATTGAAAAGACAGTTTGGCGATGCCATAAATACGAGAACAGTACAGTGGGATTTGTTTCGAAGAGAAAATATCTGCGACACCGACACGCCGGCCACCACTGAGAGTTGGCAGCGCAGCATCGCTCTATTTACAGCCTATTCCTATGTATAGCGAGTGAAGACCAATGCCAGCTCTTAGGCCCGAGGTTGGCACTCAGCTTACAAGACTTGTCCGTTTGTCATATGCCCCGGCATGATCATAAAGACCCATAGACATAAGATTCACCTGCCGGCTTTTCGGCGAGGTGCATAACTTCCTCGGGGTCCGGAATTCCAACGGCGGTGCTCGGAAGACGGAGTGAGACTGTTTTTTTTTTTTTTTTCGTGGAGTCCGTGCTCTTTGTTATTTAAAATTGTAATACAGTTTATTAAACATATATGTACATCGTTTGCATTCAACAGTTCTTTTTTTTTAATCGTAAAACTTAACAAAAACAAAAGGTAATTCTGTTGTATCAGAACATGGTTCGATACCGTTATTGACAATGCATTGCAAGAGACAAAGGAAGTATTGGCAAGATGTTATTGGTCAGTCACGATAATGAGGGCGGAGCGATGAGAACTACCTTATTATGAATATAACGTTTTCTATTAAGGCCTTGCAAATATGTTGTGATTTAACCTAACTTTTAAAATACTTGTTACACTATTAATGAGAAAAGTTAACAGGCGACTAATTAATTTAACTACTTTTCTCTACCTTCTTTCGCATGGAAATTTGTAATTACCTACAGAAATTTATTTCGGGCATTTGTTGATAATTCCCCCAAACCACTTCCTCAGCGAAGGCCCGTCTTGGGGAGGAAGGGAAAAGCCTCGGCTCTCCTACAACAATGAACCTAAATTTATCCAATGAATGAGCCGCGACCACCTGCGTGATTGCCGAGGACGCCACACCTGTCTACGCAAAGATACACCTTCGTGCTTGTATTTGTGTTTTTGTCAATAACATTTTTCGTGGAGCCTCTTTTCTTTTTGTTAGGTTAGGTGCTAGCCTTGTTTTGAGTTTTATATAAACGTTTTGTGTGAGGTTATGTTTGTGATACAGTGTGGTATTTTACAGCTGTTTATGCAAACGTTATGCCTTTTGTTTCTGTTTAACACTAAAGTTAGCTTTGTGGATATTTATAATTTATTTCAGTGGAAAAGTCTGTTTATTTTTAATGGAAAAAGTTTTTTACTCGTGGGAACATGTAAGATTTTAGTCACATGTGTGACCTTTGTTTTAGGGAAGCATTTAAAGGTTTTACACACACAAACACACACACACACACACACACACACACACACACACACACACACACACACAAACACACACAAACACACACGTAATCACACACGCACGCACACAATCACATTCACACATACTCACATACATACGCGCGCGCGAGCGCATATATATAAATATAGTTTTTTATATAAATATATACAAAATTCTCTTATTTATGAAGGTCATGACAGCTTTGCTTAAGTGTGAACCACTAGTTTCGACTCTTGTATCCGAAACACATGTCCAAAGATGGCGGTTCACGCATTATCAACGCAGAGTAGTGAACTTGAAAGTGGAAATAGATGTGTCTTTGTAGAGTGGGGGTGGGGGTTACATGTATATGTATTGTATATATATTCAGATATGCATATTAACATTCCTTGTTGAAGTGTTAATATGCTATTGGTAATGAGAATGTGAAATGAGATGAATTAAGGTGAAAATGCGCTGTAATTTTCCAATTTATACGTAATGATGGATATCTTCTAATAAATCTTTTTTTTAACGCATTGAGTTTTTTTTATTTCGTTTTTATATAATAATGACCTAATTAGATGCCATAATAGTTACAGATTTACCTGACAAAATGTCTGTCCTTGTTGACATGTCTGATTGACATGTTTATACATATATCTCGTTTTTTTTTTGTTAATTATGATTAACATGATGTGACCAGAGATGGAGTTTATCGACATTTAGAAGACTTGAGTTATCTGAAAAGAACCATTATTTTGCATTGCATAAAAACGAGGAAAATATAATACCAAACTAGGGACTCTTATGTGAATTTTCTTTATGACAAAACACGTGCGTGACTGCAAATACATGAGTTGTTGATAACGATTATGCTTAATATACGGCGGATATTCACATAAGGCATTAGTGAAGTCAGGGTTTACCAGTTTCATCTGATTTTATCATTAGTCTCGAGATATCAAAATGCGTTAAAGTAATTATATAAGTTTCTTCTCTGATACACACGCACGCACGCAAACACACACTACCAAACAAACACAAACGTACACGTATACAAATAAAGACGAAACACACGCAAAGACCTGTATTAAAGAGCAGATTAAACAGGCTGAACATTACATCATTACAGAATCTGACTTGGTGTAAACGAGTCAGCTCTGCTAATGAGTTAACCCTGTCCCTTCCCCTCGTGGAAAATTAAAATGAAACACTTCCATAATAGCCAATTATGTTTTGCGGGTTGTATATGATGCGAGAGGGCGTATTTCATTTGGGTTTATTGATTTCATTAACTATTGGCGTTTTATCATCAGCCGTTTGAAAAAAAAAAAAAAAAACGTGTGGTACCTGCAGATCAGTTAGTGATTTTAAAAGGGAAAATATGGTAGATAATTACGAATCATAAATATATCTATCGTTATGTCCTCTCCCAGATTTAAATTAATTTATATTCCGTTCATATGAATATTTTTATCAGATGCAGTGGTTTTAAAATTTCATCAAATACACATGATATTAAAACAAATAGACAAATGTTATTATTAACTTTCATATCCCGGTAAAAGTATTTATATGTACTATCCCAAAAAAACATTTCATTTCCATATTGGATAACATAGCGAGTTGAGCAAAACTAACAAATCTTTCTATGAATTGTCAACTCCATGACAACATAACCGTGTCCGTAATGCCTTGTCAAGCCCTGACATGGCAAATAAAACCGTAATCATAAAGTTTTAAATTTAGGTTATCTTGTTTTCGCAATGAGTTATTGTGTTGGCGGCTCCCGTCTCTCTGAGGGAGATACGGCTGTGTGATGTTGGATCTTCATTTCGCGTTTTTTCTTCTCGTATGGTGTGCAGGTATGAAGGATGGATATGGTTGTTAATGGCGAGATTTATAGCTGTCATGATAATCTCTTTGCCCCCTCCCCTCCCTCCCTCTCTCTCTCCCACAGTTTTATATGCATTTACCTGTTTTAATATCAGTGTCTCTGTACGCTTAGACACATAATGCATTTTCTTAGTCATAACGAGAGATTCCCATGATATGTAAATACAGTGGATGTTTCTGAAGCGTGTAGATATTCAATGATCAAATGCCTTTTAAGACCTGATTAAGACACATCGGAAGACACATCGGCGCAACCGTATTCGTGAGCGCTTCCTAATTCTCCGGCTCCGATTTATCACTCAAAGGTTGGCTTCCGGACTGAAAACTTGGGTCGTTAAAGGCGTCAATTTATCCTCGGCTTGATGGGGCGTATGCTGGGCCGTCGCTCTTCGCACCCGGGGAATTTATGCAGGGGAAAGGGCGTTCATATTTCAATGCTCGTAGAGACGTAGTACTTGCGCGAAAGTGGTTGTATGCAGACCCATGATCATAAACGCTCTCACACATGCACGCATCATACTGTATATGTGCATCAGTCTATCTCTCAGTAAGAACAAGTATATACGTGGGCATGTATACAATATATATGTGTATATATATGTATATATATATATATATATATATATATATATGTGTGTATGTGTGTGTGTGTGTGTGTGTGTGTGTGTGTGTGTGTGTGTGTGTGTGTGTGTGTGTGTGTGTGTGTAGAGTAAGTATATATATTTATATAAATATACATATATATATACATACATACATATATATTCATATGTATATTTAAATGTGTATACTTATATATACATATTTATATATTCATATATATGTACATATATTCATATATATGTGTATATATAAATATATATACATATATATGTATAAACACACACATGCTTATGTGTGTGTGCATACACGTATATATATATATATATATATATATATACATACATATATATATGACTGCCGCAATAGTCCAGTGGTTAGCGCACTGGACTCCGGCCCTTGTGGTCCCGAGTTCAATTCTCCCGTCACGGCGGTCGTAAAAATGCCTGCGCTCTGACTTGGCTCGACACGAGAAAACGACATATCGCCTTGAGAAGTCAAACGCAGGTGTCGTAGGGGAAGTCACCGCCGTGGCGCAAGTGTTATCGCGCCGAACAGCGGTTGATTAGGAAGGGCATCCAATCAGGCAAGGGTGACACTGCCATATAACTCCTCAATGGTGAATTAAGAGAGGCCTATGTCCTGCAGTGGAATAAATGGCTGTATGAAAAAAAAGATATATATATGCATGTATGTATGTATACACGCATATATATGTATATAAATGTATGTATGTATACATGTATTTATATGTACGTATGCATACCCGCCGCGTAAAAATGCCTGCGCTCCGACTACTGGCTCGAGCTCGATCTCACGTCGAGAAAACGACATATCGCCATGAGAAATTAAACGCAGGTGTTGGAGGGGAAATCGCCCGCCGTGGCACAAGTGTTAGCGCGCCGAACCGCGGTTGATTAGGAAGGGCATTCAATCAGGCAAGGTTGAGACAAATGGGCCTCTTAATTGTGAATTGAGAGAGGCCTATGTCCTGCAGTAGAAAAAATAGGTATACACGTACATATATGTATATATACATATATACATATATACACGTACATATATATACATATATTTATATATATATTTTTATATACATGCATATACACATTTATAGATAGATAGATTGATAAATAGATATACGTATACTTATACATACATACATGTACACGTGTGTATGTTTGTGTGTGTGTGTGTTTTTTATTCATTTATTTATTTCTATATATTCATATCGAGCTCGAGCCAGAAGTCGGAGCACAGGCATTTCTACGACTGCCGCGGCAGGGAATTGAACGAGGGTCGGAATCCAGTGTTCTAACCACTTGACGATCGTGTCTGTTATACACACACATACACACACACACACACAGATAGATAAACACACACACACACACTCACACACATATACATATACACACATACGCACACATGCACACGCACACACACACACACACACATACACACATATATATATATACACACACACACACATATGTATGTATACACACATACACATACACATACACACACACACACACACACACACACACAGACACACACACACACACACAAATATATATATATATATATATATATATATATATATTCACATACACACATGTTTATACACACACATATGTATGCACACACATACAAACACACACACACACACATGTATATATGTATATATTTATGTATGTATGTATAAATAAATACATATATGTATATATATATAAAGATTGAAAAATATATACATACATATACTTATATATGTATATATATATGTATATATATTGTATATATACGCATATATATACATATATACATATATATGTACATATATACATATACACATAAGAGTGAAAAAATAGAAACATATAAAAAGGCCTCTACCTGAAAAAAATCTAATGCAGGCAGTACACAAGGGAATGTACAGGTCGCCAGTCCCAACCACGCTGGTGGCTGTGGCCTTTAAGCAATGATAAAACAGAAATCAAAAGATAGTTTAAACTAAAGTATATAAAAGAGTTGTCCTGCTTTAAGGTGGTCAGGACACTAAAAGCATTACCTCGGACGATGGTTAACCCCAGTCTTTGCTTTAACCAAAAAGTTTCTTTTGGCTCGTTGGATTCGGCCGTATTTTACGGCCGGTGTCTTCCAGTTATGTGCGAGTAGAGGGCCCAAAAACACCTGTAGTTTCGAAGGCAAAAGGTTCAAAGACAGGTATTTATGCCTTTTAGCACGACTGTGCTGCTGACCCTGCATGTAAAGCACATCAGATGATATTTGTTTGTGCGAAGGTGTCTTTGCAGGTACCGTCCCAAAGCAAGCATTTGCCCTGCCGGAAGGGAGAGACTGCCATACCTTTTGCCATCTTCCCTGCAAAATCCAGGAGGTTCCAGGACGGACAATATCCCCACACTTTGCAATGCTCTCTTGATAATATCAATGACCTTGCAGGACAGTACTGGACCCCCAAGACTGACAGGGAGAGTAGTTTGTTTCCAACTTTGACATTGCATATATCCGTAACTGCTCTCCGTAAAGTATCATATGTGAGTTGCAAGAGTTGGATATTTGTAAAAGGAAGCCATTTACGAATAGAGCTGAAATCATTTTTCATGTCAATTTTGATGAGAGTGCGTTTTTTTCCTGGCAGCTGTTAATATAGGAACGGGTCGCGTGCACTGCTGCTTTAAAGCCGCCTAGTGTTCCGAAGTCAAGTTGGATCGGCTTGAGATGGTCTTTTGCGACAGACCTCATACCGACCATAGTTACAAGACGTCTTCAAATGTTGCCCACGGCGATTGGTCTTATGCCACCATCCTTCTTAGAAATACCGCATAAAGAAGCTTCAAAGAAGCAGGCACATGCGAAAATCTGGGATTTCACCACGTAGCCTCTTTAAGAGTCTCGTCTGCAGCACCTGTTTCACGACCAAGTAAATTCTTTAAATGCAATGGTCTAAGGCCATCAGGCCCTGCTGCGGAACCTGAGGGAAAGGAATTCACAGCTGTGACGATTTCCTCTTTCGTGGCAACGATGGCAGTAGGTAAATTAGAGGCAATGAGTCTTGCCGCAATTTTATGTCACTAACGGCAAGTATAGAGACAACCCTCCTTATATTTTTGTCTGTGTGTGTGTTAGACTGTATGTGAGAGGGCCCTGCGTTGGCTTCGGGCTGTAAAGGAATTCGAAGTATGTTGGTATCCATGTAGTGTGTTACTTGGTGTTTAATTTTTGACGCGGGTGTAGGTTCCGAGTGATCGTATATGTCCTCGTTTGTTGGTTGTTTGAGGGCGCCGTAGGTAATACCAAAGATGCATATTCCGTTTTATTTTAAATAACATTATTAAGAGCTTCTGCTGCCGTTATCCTTGCGTCCTTTAGTATGCGAGATATTACGCGAACACGAGTTTCCCAACCTGCAAGAACGTGTGGAAATTCGAAGACTGTATCCGCGATATTTGCGATATTTTACGCACTGGGAGTGACCTCGTAATATATATATATATATATATATATATATATGAATGTATATATATACACATATACATATATATACATATACATACATATACAAATACACACACACACACACATATATATATATATATATATATATACATATGCAAGTACATATAAATATAACATATATATACATATATACATACCTATACAAATTGAACTCGGGACCAGCGCCCAGTGTTCATACCATTGGACCATCGCGGCAGTCATATATATATATATATATATATATATATATATATGTATATATACACATATACATATGTATATATGTATATATAAGTGTGTATATATACATATATACATACATATATGTACATACATACATATGTGTATATATATGTATGTGTATATATGTATATATATGTATGTGTGTGTGTGTGTGCATAGATAGACAGATATATGTGTGTATTTATATGTATATATATCTGTATATTTACAAACACAAACACACACGCACACACACACACACACATACATATATACACATATACATATACATATACATATACATATATACACACACACGCGCGCGTATGTTTGTGTGTGTCTGTATATATATACACAGATATTTACAAATATATATACACATATGTATGTATGTATGTATGTACACACACAATATATATGTATACATATACACAATATGTATGAATATATACACATAAATATATATTATATATATGCATACAATTGTGTTTATATGTATACATATACATAATATAATATATATTCATAATAATGTATATGTATGTGTACATATGTATACATTATATATTACATATTATATATAATGTGTGTATACATACATATGTATGTATGTACACACATTATATATACACAATATGTATACATATATATATATACATATACATATATACACATTATATATTTGTGTATATATATTGTATATATCATCATCATCATCATCATCAGCCTGGGTCAAGCCACTGCAGGATGTAGGCCTCTCCCATTATTTTCCATCTTAGTCTGTCTTGTGTTTTTTGCATCCAGTCTTGGCCCCCAAATTTCGGTATTTCGTCGTGCCATCTTGTCATAGGTCTGGCCCTTGGCCTCTTTATGTTATCTATAATCCAGTCTGTTACTTTCTTTGTCCATCTGTTGTCCTGTCTCCGACATATATGACCTGCCTATTGCCATTTTTTATTTTTGATGCTCCCAAGTATATCTTCTACTTTTGTCTGTTCCCTGATCCACGTCGCCCTCATCCGATCTCTTAGACTAATTCCCAGCATCAACCTCTCCATCCCTCTCTGGGCACTTATTAGTTTCCTCTCCAGTAATTTGGTTGTAGTCCATGTTTCTGATCCATAGGTGATAACTGGGAGGATGCATTGGTTAAAGACTTTTCTTCTTAAACATAATGGCAAGGAGCCTCTTAGTATGCTACTGTGTTTGCCGAAGGCGCTCCATCCTAGACAGATGGGTCGCTTAATTTCCTCTTCGCTAGATGTCTTTGTCTGTACGAGTTAACCTAGGTATATATACTTGTCTACCACATCTATCGCTTCACCTTGAACATTTATCTGTTCGAATTGAAATCTACTGTTGAACATGATCTTAGTCTTTTTCTTGTTCATCCTAAGTCCGACTTTCAGGCTTTCTCTATTCAGATCATTTATTAGTTGCTGCATTTAATTTGCAGATTCACTGAAGAGAACAATATCATCTGCAAATCTTAAATTGTTCAGGTATTCGTCCTCGATTTTGATACCCTTCCCTGTCCATTC
>NC_061853.1:9444284-9456784 GCF_019202785.1 Penaeus chinensis | reverse complement strand
ATATATTTATAAACTTGCCATTAACAAATAATTTCTTAAAATCATATGTGGAAACTTTAAAAGTTTATACATTTCAATAAAATTCTTTAACAATATAAATGATCAGTTAATGCCATACCGTAAAAGAAAAAGAAAGGGGAAAAATAACTGATCAGCTTACAATACAGGCAATTTATTGGTATAATATTTAGCTACTCGGCTTATCTGGTAACCCATTTCAGTTACTTTTTAGATGATTATTATCATATTGCCTTTTCTACATTCAAACTGAAAATATTATATAACAAAAATACAAAATAATGAACTCATGAAAAAAATATATTGGTCAATGCCTATTTATCACATACTCCAAATGTCACATAAAATCTATCAGGTTTGGGATGTATAATTTATCATACAGAAGGACTTTTAACTAATGTAACATATTAATTCCTTGATAAATAAAATAAATACAGCCCATGTGTACTTTTGCAACTGTACTACCTGTATGATGTATGCATTTCCAAGGTTACTACTGCGGGATGTGTGGCATGGTACCAATAGGATGCTGGTAATCAGGTCCATGGACCTCTGGAGTGTATGTAAGCAGAACAATCATGACCCAGACATGCAGAAGGCACATGTACAAAATCACAAAGACTCTGGCAATAGGATAACGCCGCAGGAATATCCCCAATCTCACAGAGAATTTGTCCAAGGTGGTGTATGCCCGTTTCACTTGCCGAGCCACACCCCCATCGAAGGGAGACTCCATAAGAAAACTTGGTACACGGTTTCTCACTGCAAGAAAATCACAGTTAATTTTCCTGAAAGATACGATATTCTTCCTATAAGAATACATGCATCTAAGATGGGCTTGGAAATCATTAGCTTTGAAATAATATATGGTCATTTGCATATTACTTACTACAAAATAAATGACAAAACTCAGGTTCTTACCATCATCCTGACGATAAGATGTTGGAGGATCTCTGTTCAACATACTCTGGGATTCATCGTACTGTTGCTAAATATAGAAATAATGATGTTGATTAAAAATGTAGAGGTTATGACTTCAGAATAATAGACACTGTGCCCACACACAGATTCTGATCAACCTTTATAAATGTGGTGTACAATTCAGTCAGAACAAAACAGGATATATGATAGTCAAATATAAATTATTACACAATAATAGGTAAGTGAATCCTCATGAATCACATAAATGTATAGATATTGAAACTTGCCTTGAGTCTTTCCATTTGGATGATAAGCGAATGCTTCTCTGTGCTTAGTGTCTCGATGGATGTCTGCTTGTGGATGAGGGACTCTGTTAAAGCATGGACTCGTTGTTCCAATTCCGACTGGCTGCTGGATGAGCTTTGCTTATGCGCGACCTTTAGGTGAAAATGACAATTAGGATACAACAATTCTATTATTTCCATATGCATTCCTTATTATGAAATGTGAAAAACAAGCAAATTAATCAGAGCTTGATAGAAGAAAAAAAAAAATCTTCTACATATGACAACCATTTTTTCCTCCAGCTCCATTTCCCCACAGAAATATATATATCAGGTATATATATACCTTATACAGAAGTTATTGAATATACAAACAATGCTCTTTTCGCATTTGCAAAAAGATAAAAAAAACAACAGTCTTAAAATTTCATAGTTTGAGATTCACAAAAACAAATTTTCCCAAACTTTTGTTATTTGGCCACAGATTCCAAATGAAACATCTTACTACTACTACTGTTATCACTACTACTACAATCACTTCTACTACTACTACTAGTTCTACTGCTACTACTATACTACTAGTACCACCACCATACTACTACTATGACTACCTTTACTGATACTAATACCACCCACTACCATCACCACTGCAGCCACTGACACTTCTACTATTGCTACAAAAATTGGCAGCCATCTAACACGTTCAAATTCTTTACCTGTTTCCTGAGCCGGTCAATTTCAGTGTCCCTTTCCTGAAGCCGTGAAGATAAGTTGACTTTTTGTCTTGTTAATTCTTCATGAGCACAACGCATTTCCTGAATAATTGGCAATAACCAGATAAAATGAAAGGAAGGAAAGTTTGTGTAAAAATTAAAAGAAAGGAAATATCAGAAATCTCAAATGACTACAAAAAATCAATACATTCTTCATTTCTTTGTAAAATAAAAACTTTTATGACAGTAAAGAAAATGCTTTCCAGATCAACTGCTTTTTACTTACAAACCCTATTTTAGTGCAATAAAGACTCTTTCAAACATCTTATTGAAAGAACATACCTCCTGGACATGTCTTAATTCAGACTCTACTTCCGTCCTCCGTTTTCTCTCATCGGACAAAGTTTCTTCTAGATTTGAGGCATTGTGGAAGGCTGATGCTGCCTGGTCCTGTGCAGAGGCTTCCAGGTCATTGACCTCTGTCAACAACTGCCTGATCCTCACACCTGCTCCTTCCAGTTCCTCCCGAAGAAGATCTCGCTCAGATCTGCAATGGCACACTCTCATGAGGAACTGCCAATTGTTCTAGTTCTGGCATCATCTAGAATTTATTGCTCCTTTCTTCCATGAAAATGGGCATAATAATATTTCTATTCCTTAGATCCTCATTTATCAGAATCATTGTCCCCTGAGACTGTTTGGATAAACTCTCTTCAAAAAATTTCTGAAGTATTTAACTATATTGCTTCAAAGATGAAAATTATGTTGTGTGACAAACTGTTGATCATATATATGAATTTTTTCTACATACTCATAATGTATCAAGATATCAAGAACTTGAAAAGGCAATTTTCTACTATTATTTGTTACTGTTGTAATTCTCATTTCAGAAGTAATTACATACAGAAAAAAGTATGAACGAGAATGAATATCTTTACAACATAAGATACATATCTTTATCAGAAATACAATAACCATAACTACAATATAATTTCATATAGTTCTGATGAAAATAAAATCAAAATGCACCATAAACATTTCTTACACTGTAAAGATATTAATTTTCATTCATATCTTTTTCTACATTTGTAACAATGAAAACAATCATTCAAAGCAACCCAATAGAGGGAATAGATAAGCAAAGAAGTATCTAAATTCATTTTCATCCTTTACATGTTTCAAGCAGTACAAAAAATTCTGTGCATTATAATATTCACATTATTTCAATTAAAAGTGTGGGCTACCTTCATCCTGTTGCTGAGATTTGCTTATCAAGTGTATTGTGAGATTTATGACCAGACTTTTACAAGGAGGGTGATTATCATTAAAATTTTCATAATAAGCTGCAACATAATCTGTAGAATCTGAATCCTAACCTATGCATACATACAAAGAGTCTAACATTCACTCATCTCTTCTTTTTTTTAGGAAAGTTTTTATATAATGACAATAACTACACATCTCTCTTGAGGTGCATGAATTACTAATTGATAAGAACTAAATGCATGAATTTGCATGACATAAAGAAATACCGTATTTGGTGCAGCTCAGCTTCATGGAGTTGTGATTCCTCGGCTGACTCACTTCCCCCTCCACCTCGGTCCTCCTTCAGGCTGGCTATCAATTTCTCTTTGCTTTGTAAGATCCGGCCAGCTTTGGCTTTGTACTCTGTCAGTTCTTCCCTTGCTGCAGCCAATTCACCACGCAAAGAACTCACCTGTTGGTATGAAGAAAAAAGTAATTTGGTATGAAAAAGTCATAATAATTGCAAGATAATTAAATAAAATAGGAAGGCATATGTAATAACATTTTCTTATCCAAGTATAATCATCAATCTGCAGAGTATTATTTTTAAAGTGTGGACTACAAAGTATTTTGTGTACATGAAATGTTCCATGGGTTCTGCAGGTTGGCTTGGGATACAAAAAAAATGATACAATTATACTAAAACATGAAAAATATATGTCTCATTTTCCCTTAGATATGGGATTTATGACCATACTATTCCTTACTTTTTATACCTTAGTTTAAAAGCAGTTTAAGACAAACTTCCATCCACTTACCCATACAAATAAATCAAGTTTACTTTATATATCATGAATCAAGTTTACTTTACTGAATTACTTTAATATGACTTAAATAAATTAATATGACAAATCATAATAGAAAAAAAAAAATTCAAACACACGCAAAGTTCTAATGAATTTAGAAGTTTCATTGCATCAAGGAAATTACTGCATTTTCAGTATTTACACATACAAAGTACTCATCAACTGCCAATACCTGGTTGACAAGCTGATGAGCCCGGGTTCTTTCATCTTCAAGCTTGCGTTGAGCTTCTGTTAATGCTGATGCTGATTCCTGCTGTTCCTCTTCAAGATGGTTTATTCTGCAATGATAATCAGACAGATAATGTTATGGGTCCTCCTGTTTTTGAAGGACAGGATAATACCAATATCACGTTGCATTGATTACAAAAAGAGTCACTTGGGATGAAGAAACACTCTCAAACATCATTGAAGACAGCAACATGAAAGTATTTTCAAGATTATACCTACAAAAACATTAAAGCACTTAGAAAAAGACAGACAGACACACGGGTGCATATATGCACACGTACAAACACGCAAGCACACACACACGCATGCACAGAGCAATGAAAACAAAAATTGCCTTTGACATATTTTCTACTAAAAAGAGAAGCATGATAAGCCACAAGATCTAACCTCCTTGTGAGTTCAGTTTGCGAAGACATGTGAAGCTGTTTTTCTCTGTCCAGCTGTGCCTGAACATCTGCTAAGCGATCCTGGAGAGTCTGAAGAGCATGGTTATGTAGTCCACTACTTTCGTTAGCACCTTCCAATAACCTAAAATAAACAGTACATGAGGAATTCAAATAAATGGAGGTGGTTAGAGAGAGCAAGTGAGTGTACAACACACCCACATACAAAGACATTGATACAAACAATAACTATATCTATGCATTTACTTTAAAATTACAGAGGACTGTTTTTTCTACCTTTTATTTTCATCTTGCAGTTCCTTTATCAAAGTATCTTTAGCCTTTATATCATGATCTCCCTCCTGTAACCGAACTCGAAGTACTGCCAGTTGGCTATCCTTAGCTTTAATAGACTCCTGTAACAAAGAATAATAGTTATGAATATTCTATGAGATAAGAACCATGAACTCAATTCATAATGAGAACTTTACAACATGCAAATTCTTATCAGAAATATCATCTATCAAACAAGCATTAGAATTATAAGGGCATGGTTATGTCTACATATCAAAATCAAAACAATCATCAATTAAGAATGGAGACATCCTTAGGCTGATCTCCATTTTCACATAAATCTTTGCATGGGATTTAGTTTGGGATAAATTGCAAGTAAATCAGAGGCTCTAATGTTGTTGTTTTTTTGTTGTTGTTTTTTGACAGCTCTTCCAGCTATTGAGAACTTACCATCAAATCCATTTCCCTCTGTTGTATCTCACGCATAATTTGGTCACTTGATGACTGTTGGCTCAAGAGTCCAGATACTTGAGTCCTTAACTGTTGCGTTTCTGAAAAGATAACATTATGTTCTAATGAAATAAGGCTGTACATGTTAGTATGATATAACTTACAATGAATATAATTTATAAGTGGTTTCTGTAATTATTATTAACCTTTGTCAAAACTCCAAACTGATAAGATTGTTTACTTAGTAGCAGATAAAATCTCTTGCTTATAAATTCCTTTACTTAGATTGCACATCAGATCTTCCTTCACTGAGTGAATACATATGTTAACAATTTATGCATATACTTTTTATTAGTAATTCACTGCAAATGGCATTTATTTTTGATGAGCTTGAGGGCAACATATGTACAATATGACAACATATTTTAATACATCACACAATGCATAAGTAATTTTGCCAGATTTCCTTTTAAATAAAACAAGATAGAAAAAAGTTTTTAGTATTTTAAAAATCAATCCCACTGTAGTCATATGGTATACCCGACATCTTACCTACATATTTTCAAAGAAAATCTACATAAGCCTACCTCTCTCAGCATCCTTGGCTCTCTTTAAGACTTGACTCATCTCTTGATTGAGGCTTGCCACCTCTTTGCGTAATAAACTTGTCTCGCTGTCCATTGACCCAGTCATGATACCATTACTGCTACAGGAAAAATTCTGGTATATATTAAAAAGTCTCAAATCTTACACTCATAAGAAACTCTCACACATCAAATTCTATGAAGTTATGTATTTGAGGAAGTTCTTATTTGATATGATGTGTACTTTTACCATTAACATGAATTAAGGTAAACAATATGGAGACATGAACAAATTGGTTATATAAAACAAATTTTGGAAAGAGTATAGATCTTCCATTCAAAATTTTCTTTCCCTAAAGTAGTGTTTCTTAACTCATTCGTGAAGGGCATGTCACATATCTGTGCCATGCCCACAGTGAGTTTACTTGTTTAATTGTTTTAACACATAGATGGCTACACTTGTACTAAGTCACCAATGAGCCAATTATGAGTACTGCCTGTCTTGCCCGTTTACCCTTTTCTTTAATTTACGAAAATATTTTATGTTATTATATTTTGCTATTTCTAATGTAATTATAATGTTTATAATAAAAATAACACCATCGATATTCATAGCACTAGTAAAAATTATATTTTCCCACCAATTCAAGGAAAGGTGAAATCAGGTAAGGCAGAGCCATCTATGTGTAGAGACATTTCACAAAAAATATAAAAAAATGAGCACAGCATTTTCCCCATTTTTTTTTTATTTTCCCCGTCGCGAATGGGTTAACTTTTTCCAGCTGTAGCACTCTAAGCAGTCTAGCAAATCTTAACTCTGGTTAACATCTGATTACTAGAAAAATAAAGGAAAGAGAAGTGCTGCTTGAGTATTTATTTTGTTAATTCCTCAAAACTAAAACCAACTGCCATCATCGTTGACAGAGGAAATAAAAAAAACAACAAAAAAACAAGAAAAAGAAAAGAGCATGGACAAACTCAAACATACACAGCCGGGTAATCAACTAGTTATTTCATCATTATGTATTCAGCACTTCCCAGCACCCCCCTAAAATTGATTTTGGCACACAAGGTAAAGAAACACTGCCCTAAAAGAACAACATTTTAGAAGTCCTAAAATGAGAATGAGGTAAAACTTGATGCCAATAAATGTCTTTGAAAGAATGGACAGACGACACACGCATGCCCCCCTCCCCCCCCCAAAAAAAAAAAAATAAAGAAAAAATAAAGAAAAAATAAAGAAAAGATAAAGTATATAAGATCTTACCTTGTACTGCCATCTGTGCTTGGAGGTGCTGAGATGTTGACATCAGATGGAGTTTCAACTGTTATGTATGCATCAGCATTGACAGATCCACTTCCTGATCCAGAACTGCCAGTTTCTGGTTCAAGAATTATTTGATTCAGTAAAATAAGAAGGAATTAAAAAAATGAATACAAATTAAAAAAAATAAGGAACAAAAGAAGAAATTGGTGTGTGGGAAAGGAAATGCACAATACCTAGTATGTTTAGAAAATTATGTTCGCCCTTCTTGCACATTCAACCTTCGCCTGTAGAGACATGCTATGCTACTGTTCTACATTTAACCAGCTAGTAGGTTAATTACACTGCTTAGTGTTGTGTCCTCAGCTGATTTCCCCTTTCCTTGAGTTTTCAAAATAATTTTTTTCTTCTAATGTTATCAGTACTGATATTGTTATTATTGTTATTGACATTACGATCATTTTAATGATATTAGAAAAAGAAAATCTAAAAAGTCAAGAAAGAGTAAATAGGTAAGATAGGTAGGATGAGTATTCCTTGGTGAATAAGCACTTGTAGAGACATCTATGTGTAAAAATAATCAATAAACGAAAAGACACAGAGGTCATGGCATGTATTCTTGCCAGCCCGGAATAAAAAGTTGGTAAAAAAAAAAGATTAAATAGAAATATAATAATAATCAGTTTTCTTTGGCACATGCATAACACATACCAATGTCAACGGTAGCAGAACCAGGCGTCTCCCTTCCACTCAAAGCCATGAAGGAAGAAACAGACGAGACAGATGATTGGCGTGAATGCCCATGACTGCTGATGGTTGATGTTGTCATGGTTGTGGAGGATATCATCTGTAATACAACTGATATTAAAACGGGAAAAGAAAGAAAAAAGAAGAAGGAGAAAAAAGAAAGAGGAGAGAAAAGAAGGGAAAGGACTTACTGCTGGGGAAAATGCTGTGCTCTTTTTCTATTTTTTTTGTGAAATGTCTCTGCACATAGATGGCTCTGCTAGTACTTAGCCACAAAGGAGTGAATTAGAAGACCTTGTGACCTTACCTAATTTCACCTTTCCTTGAATTGGTGGGGAAAAATGTATTGAATATTGATGGTGTTATTTTTATTATAGACATTATAATTGCTATACTGTTATATACTTTAGTAACAGCAAAATAAGATAACGTAAAATATTTTCGTAAATCAAAGAAAAGGGTAAATGTGCGAGACTTGCTCTTCTCGTAATTGGCTCATTGGTGACTTAGTACAACTGTAGCCATTTATGTGTAAAAACAATTAATAAAGTAAACTCACAGTGGGCATCGTATGTACACATGTCATGCCTGTTGGCACTGTGTTAAAGAAAGAAAAAGCAGATTAAAATATATGTGCAACTTTTGCCATCTTTTATCCTGTTCATACAGACCTGAATATGGCAGTAGTATGTAATATGTGCCTACTGGATTGAAAAATATGGAGGCAATAAAAGTAATAAGAAAATAAAGAAGAAGAAAAGACAGATAGAAAAACCTTTAGCTCTGGGCATTGGCCTTACCTACTTGCAACACTTGCTGCATAATATCATTGCAAACCAAAAATTGACCAAAGAAATCAGCAGCTTCTTTCCTAACTCCATAAAGCCTTTAGTAATATTAGAGAAAGATCAAGAAAACTAAGCTACAATAAAAGCCTTTCTCAACGTACTGGATCTGCCTGGGAAATGGTGACTGTGTGTTGGTGAGCTGACTGCTGTTCTTGTTGAAGGGGGCTATTCAGGAAGTCCATCAACGCCTCGTCTTTCTTCCGTGGGTTGCTCTTCTTTCCTGTCCCTTTCGGTGATGACGTAAGGGAAGTGCCACTTCCCTGAATGCTGGCGCCTGGCACTGTCACAGGGCTGCCTCCTATGCCATAGGTACTTAGGTTGCTGGGAACACTGCTGGAACTTGGCAAACTTGACCTGTGGGATATGAAAATTAGGTGAGATATATCCTTTTTGTTTACTAAGACCCTCCCTTCCTCCCTCCCTTCTCTCCTTCCTTTCTTCCACTTTGCTTAATTACTGGAATCACTAATATTTTGTGGGGGCAAACACATATAAACAATCAAACAAACACAAACACAAAAAACTTAAAAGGGACACTGAGTAAAGCTGAATAATAATAATGTTGATCATCAATTATCCCCCCCCCACAAAAAAAAAAAGAGAAAAAAATATTGCTTCCTACTTTTCATACGGAGTCACTGGCGGCACAGCATTGGCCGCATCATGCTTATACGAGGATTTGCCCGCAGATGAGTTGCGTCTCTCCTGCTTGAGAACGGCCCCAGCTTCTGTGTCAAGCTTATTAAGGAGATTTTCTGCTTTCCCTGCTAGGTCTGTTATCCAGGACATTTTGTGGATTTGCTATGCATCTGAAAAGGGAACTGGGTTCATCAAAACATCCACAGCCAACAATGTCATTCCCATAAATATACAAGTACAGTTATATAATTAGATACACTTCCCTGCACTTACAAGGACTATCACTGCTATGTTTTATGTTTCTCTTTTCATTGCAACCATAGAATATTGCAAAGTGAATCCATTATAACTGAGCTACATGTTATAATACCATACCCTAAATACATTTTTGTATCCTTTTAGATCAGCAGGAAAACAAAACCAGTGTTTAGAAATTGGGTCAGTGAGCACTCCACTCTTTCCTTTTTCTCCTTTACTAGTGACTACATGATTCATAATACAGATTTAGATATTATTAATATATGGTAGTACATGTTGCAAACAGAATGTAACTTTCAAATAATATTTGAGACAAGTTTTTTTTATTGAACAAAAAAAATGCTCCTTTGTCGTCTAGAAATGACCCCCCCCCCCCTGAAAAAGAGAGAAAGAGAGAAAGAAAGAAAAGTGTTACTGCATACTTGCACACCAGATATTTTTGGTGATGCACTCTAGCATAGGCTACTGGATATCTCAAGAAAATGCCTTACACTGCACACAGGATTTCAATATCTCTACCTTGTTAACACCAAACTAAGTTATAGTTATCAGCACAAGACCCAGCATACACATTCATATACTTCAATAAAATGATATGATTTCTAAATAGTGTCTTCTCTGTTCACTGAATACACTATAATAATAGTTACTGTTCATTTATTGAGTCCAAAAGCCTGGATCAAAACTACGTGCTAAACTTCTGACAAATCTGAGATCCAATATAAATGCTTTTAACCCCTTCCCGACGGGTACGACGGGTAGACACGTGCTATGCCCACTGTTAGTACTTGCTTGATTGTTTTTACACATAGATGGCTATACTTGTACTAAGTCACCAATGAGCCTGTTACGAGTACTGCCTGTCTCGCCCATTCACCCTTTTCTTTGATTTACGAAATATTTTACGTTATCTTATTTTGCTGTTACTAATATTAAAAAAAAATTATAAAAATTATTATGTTTATAATAAAAATAACACCATCGCTATTCATAGCACTAGTAAAGAATACGTTTTTCCCGCCAATTCAAATCCGGTACGGTCACAAGGTCTACTAATTGACTCCTTTGTGGCTAAGCACTAGCAGAGCCATCTATGGGCAGACATTTCACAAAAAATATAGAAAATAGGCACAGCATTTGCCCCATTTTTTGTTCATTTTCCCGGCGGCATTGGGTTAATATATAAATGGCAGCTATCAACCAGAATGAAGTAGTACATGGATTAGATTTACTATTCATGGGAGTTATAACAAACAAAAAAACATATTTACTAATATAAATAAGGCAATTGTTCAGAATACATGGTATAAAGTGATGTTGACTTTTGTCCTTTGTTAAAGTATAACAAACTTGCCCACATACTTGCAAGATATATGATACGCTGATAATAAATTGCAACAGAGATTAACATACTGTATCTTACCAGAATGTACATGGTGGAGGTTTGTTTGCCTAGCCAGAGTGCAAAGTGCAGGCACAACAGTCAAGTGTACATAGAATTGTGGGCTAAAATAAGCTAGACTTATCTTCACTTTCTGCACATAACTTTTCATAATAGTTTTTAGTAATTGTTTTTCCCTATATTCATGCATATTTTGTCAAAACAGATCTTGGGTTAGGTCCTTATCTGCTAATAGTTATGTCTCTAGGAAGGTCTATTTGGGGCATCACTTCAACTTTTTCTGGTGGGTGGGGGGGTAAGAGTGGGAAGGTGAGCAAAGTGAACAGAAATTTAGAAAAATGAACTATTCCATGGGAATTTTAAAGTTTTAACTTGACCTATATAGATGTAATTTAGGTAAAAAAATAAAAGTAAAAAAATTGTGTCTCTAGGGAGTGTCAAACCAGACGTGGAAGGGGGCAAACAGGGTCTTGGGGGCAGTTATCTATTTATCAATTCCAAGTACTGCTTACATATGGGTGATGGCAATTAAAATAGAAAAGAGAGAGAGAGAGAGAGAGAGAGAGAGAGAGAGAGAGAGAGAGAGAGAGAGAGAGAGAGAGAGAGAGAGAGAGAGAGAGAGAGAGAGAGAGAGAGAGAGAGAGAGAGAGAGAGAGAGAAATCCTTATGGTAATTTTTCATGAAATAAAATCCCTATTACCCCAGCCAACAAGCTTGGAGGTACTCCTGGGAATCTTAGGTTTCTGTAATGGGGTTATGGACAAAATAGCTCACCATAGGAAATTAAGAAAGTGACAATGACTGATCATGACTAGTTGTCCTACATGTGCAAATACAGTTTGAGCAGGGTTACTGTGCAGGGGAGTAGTTTACTGTGAGGTTAAGTACGGCTGGAACTAGCCATGGGAGGCATATGGGGACTTACTCTTTGCATGGCATTTGTCATGGCCTAATTAAAAAAAAAAATCTGACCGTACTTTCTACATCTGCAGTTGATTTCATATCTCACTGACTGCAGTTTATTCTTCCCTTTAATGTCCTTTAATTTTCTCTATCTTAGTACTGCTATTATGTAAATATATACTTTCCATAAAATCTGTAAATGAATATATTCTAGCATAACACTGACATCATCCAGTATCCCAAGTATGCATTGAGTTTGAGTGTTAAAACATGAAACAGAATAAGTGCATCAAATACCACTGAAAAGATGCATTTCTCGTTGGTTCAGAGTTTTCTCTCTTTAAGCGGGACATCAACCTCAAAATGTAAACAAAGACCTATTAGTATCAAGAATAATCTTATGAAATCGAGCTATTATATCAACTTGTGTATCTGTTTAGTATACCTGGATGA
>NC_061853.1:9424284-9439284 GCF_019202785.1 Penaeus chinensis | reverse complement strand
AAAACCTGTCGTTTTATTTTAGAAAAAAACATCATACTTTTAACACTTTATTCAGTCAAACACATAATCATGATACATGATACAACATGATAGTGCACCCATGGCCACTATCTGCTGAAATTTGGCTAAGCATTAATTTAAAGCTCTTTTTAAAGAACAAGGAGAAGAAAATACATTAAGTATGAGCATGATATCGGAATTCATATGGTATGTGATGCGATGGTATGATGTTAAAATAATATTAAAATCATAAAATGTAAATACGTTATCCAGAGGCAAGATGAGGAAGAAAGGTTTCATAACAGATTTCAGTGTATATGTATGTAGAATACGTGTCTTTCTGTCCAGAGGTTACTGTGGTATCTTTAGAGCAAGTTCCCTTTCTCTAGAGTATAAGTATGGAAAGACGGAATACATGTCGCTTAGTAATTCGAGACTAGAGAAATAACAAGAAATGTTAGGAGTTCGTTCTCTAGCCAGTAGAGAAGGAACTGTCATATATTCAATGTAACTGAAACAATCAAAATATCCCAACAACAGAAAATCAAAAAATATTCAACATTTTTTCCCGTTTCCTACAGAGTGAAAATATTGTACGCTGTATATATATTTACAGTTGTACACGTTAATTCATCCACACACAAATTCAAGCCAGACTTGACCCTGAGGTGCTTCTCTCTTTCTCTCTTACGGATTGTGTCACTCTTCCTAAACCTTAAGATCTCGTGATGGAGCTGATCCAGTCTATGAACAAGGGTACGTTCGCGTAGACTCCAGGAACGCCCTGCTGGCCGCACCCGATACCCCACGACACGAGACCCGCTAGCCGGAACGTTCCGTCTCGGTCTTGGCAGACAAGGGGGCTTCCTCCGTCACCCTGGAGGGAGTAGATGGAAGGTTAGATTGGTCCACGTACTTTATCTTTTCCACTTATTTTCATTTATGTATGGATATTTCGTTTATGATTTTGTTCATGCAACTTGATTATCTAATAAGCTTTTATGCTGTTGTTACTACTTCTGAAACCTACAGCTGACTCAACCACACAACCTACCTCACAGGTGTCGGAACCAGCCTCTCCTCCGGCGCAGATCATACTCTCATGCAGCGAGAAGTTGGGGCCCAGTCTGGTTTGGCGTAGGGCGTTCTGGCACAGCCTCTGGTCTACCATGGGCAACGACACATCCTTCAGCAGGTTCTGGAAGTTACCCAGGTCTCCAAAGGCGTTCTTGCCCCAACCGGCAGCCTGGCATTGAGATCCTGTGAACTTGGTGAAGCGGTCCGGCAGACATACGGGGGAAATGTGAGGGCTGAAAAGAGAGAGAAGATAAGAATGGAAATAGAATTGTAAAAAAAAAAAAAAAAATCAAATAATCTGGAACCTATTCCCACCGAAAGCAACTCGCATTACGAAGAATCACAAAAAATAACAACTAAGCAACAGAAGCCGACAAGTGCCTTGACCTAAGTACGGTCACGACGCCCTGACAACGCGACTCACTTAGTCACGAGATCAACGGGGGAGATGAGCTTTAGGACGGCGATGTCGTTGTGGAGGTTGCCAGAGTAGAATTCCGGGTGGGGGTAGATGCCCAGGACGTCGATATCTACGTGGCGGTAGAATTCGGTGTCGCGGCCCACGTCCCACTCGCCCAGACGCACCTTCAGCTCGGCGGGGCTTAGACTGCAGGAAGAATTATTAGTAAAGGCTTGTTTTATATGGTATACAAGTCTAGCTGTTATATATTTATATCTATATATCTGCATACATATACTTATATCTGCATACATATATTTATATGCAAGTTTATATATATTCATCTAAAGCGAAGAGTTCAGAACACTTTCCATGAAGTGAGACTGAATATGAGAAAAGCACAAACTGAACTAATACGAACAGGACAGAGCCAGGGGGAGGAGTATGGACCAAAAATATGTATATAAATAGACATGTAAAAATAATGTAAAAGTAAGCATAGAAGAGGGATAGAAAAAAGCGTCTGGAACCAGCCCAGGTCATACCCGCTGATGCAGTGCGCCGCCGTCAGCAGGTGGCGATGGTCGATGAGGACGGCGCCGCACACGTACACGTTATCTCCGGCGTCGCGACGCAGAATGGCCGCCTGCCAAGGATACTCGCCGAACTCCGTGTCTCCCTGTTCGAAGTGCGTGTTTTTGACGCGCCCGAGGAGCCCGAAGGAGCTACGACGGCCGCAGGAGGACACCTGGCGGGACTGGCGGAAGGAGGGATTGCGGCAGCACACGTGGCCGACGGCGCAGCCGTTCACACCGGGGGTGTAGCTGAGGGACGACTGACGCTGTGGGTGCAAGATTTCTTTTATACAATAAAATTGTATTAACGTTATTTGTGTCCGTTTATGCATTTTCATCCTTAAAGGTTGTATTTCGCGTTACCCTAGTATGTAAATATGTAAATTATTAGATTATTAGGATAAAGTAACCAAGAAACATCTAGGACCTTACCTGTGTTCTGGTCGAAGAACCGAAGCGGTCGTTGACGAACCTCATTGTGTCTCTTTTGGTCCTTGCGGCGGTCTCGGTCTTGTCCTCCTTCTCCACCACGACTTCCTGCTTCTCTGACGCTGCGGCCTGCTTGTCGGACTCGTCATCTGCGGTGGAGAGGATGTCGGTATTGCGGGTCCGAGCGTCAAGGAGAGAACCGAAGTTGCGGCTGGTTCTGCCGACGATGTCGTGGTCGCGGCAGTAAATTCGGTCCACGCATTGGCAGTCCTCGCGGTACAGCCTCTGGAAGTCGGTTGAGGAAAAGGCCGAGGAAGAGGAGGAGGGTCCGAGGGGGATGACGGGAAGCGCCGACCCGATCTTGTTGACGGAGGAGCTGCTGGAGCTGGAGGACCGGTCAAGGAAGCCGCCAGAATAGGAGTCCTTCGCGTATCCGCCGCCTGAGCCGCCGGTGTAGACGTGGTGGTGCGTGTGGACGTGGTGCACTACCGTCTGGTCGTGAGCCGTCGGGGCTGAGTAGGAGGCCTTCGGGGGTGTGTAGGTGGGTGCTGGGGGAGCGCCGTAGCTCGACTGGGGAGGGTGGTAGGCAGGGGGAGCGCCGTAGCTCGACTGGGGAGGGTGGTGGGACAGGGGGGGCACCATACCCAGTGGAGGGAGGGTGAGGAGCTCCGTAACCTAATGAGGGAGGATGTGGGGCGCCGTAACCCGTGGAAGGTGGGCTGTAGTGTCCTTTGGCCTTGTGGTGGTAACCCTTGTTGATCGGCACGGACGCTATGGGGCCGCCTACGGGGACCACCTGCACGGGCTGCACGTAGTTGATGTCGTAGGGGCTGATGTGGTCGCCCTTGTGGTAGCCCTTCTTGCACTGCGGGAAATGGACGCATGGGATTAGCATATCTTTATTCAAAAACTTCATTACATAAAAACAACAGTTACATCACACATTTTACTTGTATATTAGATTATTATTATATTTTCTACCTACACATTAGTATTCTTAAACTATCCATGAGTAAACTAAGCCAAAATGTCGTACCAGGAAACAAGTACGACAAAAGTGAAAGGCTCAGATTGCTTGATAAGAGCGAT
This sequence comes from Penaeus chinensis, assembly GCF_019202785.1. Classification (NCBI taxonomy): domain Eukaryota; kingdom Metazoa; phylum Arthropoda; class Malacostraca; order Decapoda; family Penaeidae; genus Penaeus; species Penaeus chinensis. The sequence continues at coordinate 9,435,714 of NC_061853.1, read as the reverse complement.
TATTGGCTGCAAAAGCTACTTGGAACTTTCACATCTAGTGCCACATTTGCCTTCCTTTCTCCGCAAACATGAGTGTATTTTCATGCAAGAGTAGACGCATGTTGATTGAGTTACCGCAACTATTTATTATGTTTCTGACGTTCACTTCGTCGTTGTCATTACTTTTAGTATTATATAATTAGCATTAGCATCATCATTATTAGTTTATTGCCAAGAAAAAAGAAACTTCACTTACGTCAAAGCCAATGCCAACGTCACAGAGCTTGGACTTGATGCCGAAGAACCTCCCTTCCGTTAGATCTCCGGCGGCGGCTCCGTCGACCCTGCCGGTGGGCGTCTCGCCTTTCAGATGATCCCCGGTAACCTGCGGCGCTACCGAGACCGATCCGGCCGACCCTGCGATCGCAATCGGAGGAGGAATCACGCTCTGGCTCTGCTTCGCCGTGCTGATGACGCTGACGCCAGGGTCGACGAACTGGTGGTCGCCGTTGGTGGTGAAGGAGACGGTCCTGGGCGACCCCGACGATGGGGCTATTGCCACGGCCGACGAGATAGATGAATGCGCAGAGTCATGGGCCTCCTCGTGGCCGTCGGCGCCCCACGACCAGCTGTTCCTAGTATCGGCATGAGTAACAGCCGCGCATGCCGCTAACGCCACCACCGCCGTCAAGTACCTCATGACGTCCTGCAGGTTAAAAATAGAACAAAAACAAATGAGGGACCGACCAAAAGATCCACTGAGAAGGGATTCACTTAAGGCTCTTCTTAGTCAGGGATCGCCTCGCCGAGATCAAAGGGACTTTTCCATCTTTCTTCTCTTCGCAGCGACATTCTTTGATAATATGAACTTACATTTTTTTTTTCTTTTCTTTCCTTTACCTTCTATTCTTCGGAATTACGAGAAAAAAACAAACAAAACGAACTTGCCTGTCACGTAAAAGTGAGTGACATGCTTGATGAACATTTTCTCCTTCACTCACGCGCAGTAAATCTAATTAAAATTTGGTATGGCTATCTCGAGGAATAGTATGGAGAAAGGAAGAGATAAACACATAGGGAGAAAACTGTTATATGGAATGAAGACGATAAAGAGAAAAGCAGAGAGAAAATGGGAGAGCGAAAGAGGAGAAATAGAGAGACAAAACAGGGAAAGACGATAGAAGAGTAAGATAATGGCAAATCAGAGGAGAGAAAGAGAGAGAGAGACTGAGAGAGAGAGACTGAGAGAGAGAGAGAGAGAGAGAGAGAGAGAGAGAGAGAGAGAGAGAGAGAGAGAGAGAGAGAGAGAGAGAGAGAGAGAGAGAGAGAGAGATAGAGAGAGAGAGAGAGCGAGAGAGAGAGAGAGAGAGAGAGAGAGAGAGAGAGAGAGAGAGAGAGAGAGAGAGAGAGAGAGAGAGAGAGAGAGTGTGTATCTCCATCCCACGACTAACGTAACACATTCAGTCTTGAAATGTCGACTTTGTTACCTTAAAAAATGTCATTCTTCTTAAATGCTACACTAACAACACGCTCAACTTTCTTCACCTTTGCGTGGCAGTTCGTGCGTTGCGAATTCACGACCCGACTGCAACGCCCCATCGGTTGCGGGAAAACTGGCAGGGAAAATTCTTGTTGTGCAATTATCACGCCCGCACGCCCACTCTCAACGGACTATATAGTTTTCATCAGGTGAAGAATGTGTATGTAAATGTTGTCAATTAACTCTTAACTTATCTAATATAAACCTATTTACGGAGAAAACCGGCTATTATCTCCTACTTTCAAGTGATGAACAATCTAACTATAAAGTGTCGAATTAGAAACCTTACTTCCACCTCTGATGACGATATTTCCGCCAAATAATCATCAACTAGCTTACTATACGAAAGAAACCTTATTCAGATAGACAGCTAACCAGCTCTCATTTCCAAGTAATCATTAACGCTCTAATCAAAACAATCGTCTTGAAGTTCCGCGTGGATCATCTCAACCTGCGATTACGAGAGTGAAAGTCTTCGTGATTTGCAGTCCCTTTGCACCGCACTGGGCGTGAAAGTCTGCTGTTGAGGAACCTGTCCGAAAAGGCATCCGTTTTTTCGGTGTCACTTGTAAATGAAAGGTGAGAGGATGAGCGGAAAGAGGGGGATGGAGGGGGAGAAGGAGGGAAAAAAGGAGGGAGATGGAGAAATAGAGAAGGGAAGGAGAGGGAGAGGGGGGGAAGATGAAAGGGAGGAGGGAGGAAAGGGGAAGAGGGAGACGGAGAGAGGGAAGGAGGGAACGAAGGAAGGAAGGAGGGAAAGAGGGAAAGAAAGGAGAGATAGATAGATAGATAGATAGATAGATAGATAGAGAGAGAGAGATAGACGCACAGAATGGATGCAAACTACTGAGGAAAGAAACTATACAAAATAGGGAAATGAACCAAAATCTAGTTGTCTGCCGGCGTGTCTGTGGGAATCATATCACATGCGGGTGTGTCTGTGGCCATCAGGTTGTCTGCAGGCGTATCTGTGGCAATTAGCTTGTCGGCGGGCGTGTTTGTGGGAATCGGGTTGACAGTGGGCGTGGTTATAATCCGACTGCGTGGGGACGACGTAGAACATGATGCACACAAATGCAGTGGAAGGAAATAAAAATGAAGAATGTATACTTGAGAAAGAACGAGAAAGAAAAAACGAGACGGATAAATAGAGAATCTGAAAGAAAAAGAGAAAAAAAAAAAGACGAGGGAAAGATAAAGAAAGGTGATAGATAAAAATTGAGAAAGAGAAGAGAGAGAGAGAAAGCAGATGGAAAGAGAGAGAGAGAGAGAGAAGGAAAGAGAGAGGGGGAAGTAACGGGAGAGGGAGAAGGAAAGGGAGAGAAAGAAAGAAAGGGAGAGGGATAAGGAAGGTGAGAGAGAGAGAGAGAGAGAGAAAGAGAGAGAGAGAGAGAGAGAGAGAGAGAGAGAGAGAGAGAGAGAGAGAGAGAGAGAGAGAGAGAGAGAGAGAGAGAGAGAGAGAGAGAGAGAGAGAGAGAGAGAGGGGGGGGGGGGGAGGGAGGGAGAGAAATTGGCAGAGATGGAAAGCGCGTACCGAGAGAGCAGACAAACAGAAAGGGGAAGCAGATAAGAGTAAACACTGTGATTTCATCGCATCTGTGAACGGAATGACTGAAAGTAAATGTGAAGTAAAATGGAAGATGTAAGCAAAATGGAGGGGAACAATGAGAACGAGGGATAATGAAGGGTACAGAGAGCTGGAAAAAGGGTATAAGAAGAGAGGACAAAGTGACAATAAGTAGGAAAAGGCAATGAGAGAGAGCAGAGAGGGATGAAGCCCGAGGGAGATGATGAATTACGTAATGTATCGCGTTACTTGAAAGTTAGCTCTCCCAATCGCAAGTTCTCGATACGAAACACAGGATGCGGAACAAAATTCACAAATTCCAAACAATCGTAACAAATGAGATTAGATAGGAGAAATAAGTCACTAGTTTAACACTCGTTAGCAGCGTTATGTCACGTCACCCTCACCAGATGCGTCACCCACACGTCACAAGTCACCAGCTGCGAAGTCACGCTCCTCACCAGCTGCGTCACCTTCTCCAGCTGGATCACATGGTCATATTCATCGGCTCTTTGTCGCCATCTGTCGGTCAGACTCGTCAAAGCAATCATGGTTAAAAGTGCATCAGTTGGAAAAGCAGAGCACAAGGGCAGTCGGGCATTGCAATAAGTCGTTTTAGAATGCATGGATGAAGTCATATGAAAAACTAAAAATATTGTTGGTATTTAAAAGAGCTCACTAATTAACAGAGAGATAGAGAGAAGGTAATGGCTAACAGATATCAGCACTGCTTTGTTCAGCTCGTAAAGCAAGCAACTCCAAAGTCCGTAAGACAGCGTTAAGACTCACAGATCAAGGTCACAGATTGTCAAGTCGAAGCGCGAAGGTCAGACCCTGAAATGAAAACAGGTGGTTAAAATTCGTTCACACAGGCCTCTTGGATACTTTCAAACGCAGTCCGATTGTCTCCTTCTCCGACTTTCTCCCCTCTATCTTCTTCAGCTTTTCCATACAGATTGCAATCTCCCTTTTCCTTTCACTTCTGAGATAACAGATAATATCGAGCCATCTCCACTCCCGTCCCGACCCATCACCATCACTGTCCGCATCCTGTCATTCTTCGAGGAAAAACTTTCCCGACTTTCCTGCTGTCGTCTGTCACCACGTGAGGTAAGCCGTCTCAGCTTCACAGAAAACGGAATCAGTTTGAGCGCTACTCTATAGGGTAAACTCTTGTAAAAGGAGTTTTGTAAGCACTCGCAGGTTGTCACTTTGTTACTTGTGTATACAAGATTGTCTGACTGTCACTATGTAGTTATCTTCAATAACTGTCTTACATTAAAGCTATAAGAAGTCTAATATTATTTTCGGTAGGCCTACGTTCTCCGTGACGTACCTTAAGCAGCACTCAATGAAGAGCAGCGTGAGTGTTCAGAGCCACTGCGCTTTCTTAAGTGATGGTTCGCGTTCGTCGCCGCCCGATGTCGACCTGCCTCGCCCAAGTGGTACCGCCCATGCGACCTCCCCGATGGCATGGCTCCTCCCGCCGGCGCCCACACTCACGCCCCAACACAATTTCACCAGATCCTTTCTATGCTCTACGCGGGGCATCTCATGCCAAAATGTTCCCCATGAAGAAACCGACTCCAAGATAAACACGCAGAAAGAGAGCGTATGGATTGTAGGCGGATGCATATCCATAAACACGAACATTGTATTGAAAAGTTAATTCTTATATCTTTAAATTTTAGAAAATCTAAGTAGGATACTCTACTAATATGATACTCAAATATTTTATCATGGAATAATCGATCTTACAAAATAAGAAAAAAAAAAATAATGAATACAATATGGAGAAAGGACAATGATAAATCGACGGGACGCATTGCCCTCCTTCGCCACTTTTCCTTCCCTCCTACGCCAACTCCTACAGACCTTCAGCCTCTGACACTTTCACATGAGGTTTTCTCCCCTTGTTGGGTAGAGGCTGTGTGGGCGATCCTGCCCTGCCACCAAGAGCTGAAGCTTATACCCCGAGAAAGGGTAGGTGGATGTAAGTTTTTTTGTTTTTGTTTGTTATTCTTTTTATTCACTAATAACTCGTTAAAGTAATTATCATCTTATTGTTTTTGTTTATCATAATGAAAGAGAACTTGCGTGCACGTAATTAACATACCACTTTTACTGTAATGAATGTTAGATGTTCCTGCGACTATCAGATTATATGAATATGAAATCTCATGTTAATAAACATTACTCGAGGAGATAGCTGACTATTTTTTTCCTCGTTAAATATCATAACGAAATATAGTCACTCTGTAAGGAAAACATTTGTCGAAAAATGTTCCACTGATATAGCACAAAATTATATACTCAAGAAAATAGAGTGAAATTCACAATTTCCTGGCGACTTCGACGTCAGCGCAAGTAGTGAGCCTAAGTTTCCTTATTTGTCGTTGCGGTAGATGTGGTCCATAGCTAATTTTGCTTATTTAAATCAGATAAGAGAATGGTGACACAGGGTGGAATCTGATTCTCTCGTAAAAAGACGAATTATTTAATTTATAACTGTAGTACTAACAGTACATAAAGAACATAATATTACGATTTAAGATCACTGCAAATTCGTATCAAAAAGAGAGGTAAGGAAGAAAGGTTTGGTAAACAAAGACCCCCACGGACATGACGTCATCGCCGGGCAGAGGGCCAACTTTTGCTTTCACTCGCGCGGTTGGGCGGCGCTGCCATGTGTGGAAGGGAGAAAAAACCGCTGCTGCATAACATTTACATCTTCGAGGCTGCTTATCAGTCATGGGAGTCTTTTTTTCCTCTTCAAAGACTTTCTCTCGAGTGATGTGCGGGGACTGGTGCCAAAGGGGAAATGTGACATCGACGGAAAGAGTTATATAACTTCGGATCAAAATTGGATTAAAATGTCATAGGTATTTTGATTCTCTTACGAGAGATATTATTTGCGCAAATGTAAGTTTCCGTTATTTTCGAAAAAAAGTCCTCTACCGAAACCCGTCATCATTACTTATCTTTCACAATGTTTCCTTCCCCAGAAATTCAAACCCGAGGATAAAGTGCCAGTTTTCTACAACGTGAATTATAGGGCGATCATATTTATATTTACATTCGCTTTTATTTCAAGCTTATATAAAGTTCCCAAATGTAAATCCTAAAAAAAGTTACTCACACGTAACACTTACATCTATTAAGTCAAGAAACTGTCGCTCCTCAAGGTCTTTCACGGTAAGTAAACATCCCAACTCAAAGTAGAAGGTACTGTTATTAGTCAAGCCTCGTGCGGTAGAGGAAAGGACGAGGGCGTGACCAGTAAGAAGGACGTGGGACCCAGGACAGTCGGACGGATTATCACCCTTGTGGTAACCTCAATAACTGCACCCTGAATTAGGTAAGAGAAAGTACCGGTGGTGTAATCGAACTCTGTGTCCGGAGATGCTAGATTTGGAAGGGGTTGGGGGGCGTTACATCGAACAGTGACGCGTGTTGTAATATTATTGCATTCGAGATACATGTGTATATACAGAAATGGCTGGAGGGAACTACTTTCTACTTTCTTCGACTGTTATACCTCTCGGAGTTATCATCCTATTAGGAGTAAAAACTAGAGTCCAGATTGAAAAAAAGTAATTTTCTTTTCTATATCATTTTGCAGACTCCCTCTACTTTCTATTCGGAACCGCCTCTGTTTGGGTTTCATGACAAAGGTCGAATCACACACCGGATGCATTAGGCCTACGCAACCCTTGTTTGATTTTACGGAGTTTGGCCACGACCCTTGTATAGGCCTTCCCTACGACCCTTTGTAAATGTCAGGGAGGTACAAAAGTTATTCAAATCAAACACAGAATACAGAAGCACAAAGAGAGAGAGAGAAAAAAACTAGAGCAAAACATAATCGAACTTATCAATACATACAAAAAAGGAAAGAAAACTAAACAAAACACTTCGTAAGAACCCCAGAGTATGAAAGTAGAAAGAAACGGAAAGTAAAAGTACTATGCCCAATAATGGACTTAGGTATCTGGGGGAGGGAGGAGGGAGTGGGAGAGGTTGCGCATCGCCCTCGGTGACAAGAGAGCCGGGAGGGGAGGAGGAGCGCGAGGGGAGGAGGGTAGGAGGGGAAATAGGGGGCGCGGTAAGGGAGGGTCACGTGTGAAGCTAAAAAGTGAAATGACGAGATCGCAGCTTAACCTTGAGGAGTAGAATGATGTACTTATCGTGTGCGTGAGGTAGTACAATTAAGCATATAAATAAATACTAACAACAGACTAATAAATAAGATAAAGAGAAGATGGATAATAACGGAGAAGTTTATAAACATGAAACCATAATGAACTGAATCTATTTTCCTCCCGCCAACCACAATGCGCATTCAACCGAGTCCTCTCCGCCTACGATGCGCAACACTGTTTGGTAACAGGGCATAACGCAACTATTTTGCGCTTCATACAGAAGTCACATTCTTTCAGTGAGGATAGGGAAAGTAATGGAAGGAGTGCATTGCACATACATACAGGCAGACATAGATATGAATACATACGTACACACACACACACACACGTGTGTGTGTGTGTGTGTGTGTGTGTGTGTGTGTTTGTATACATACATACAAACATATATATATATATATATATATATATATGAATGTATATATGTACGCAAAAAGGAAGAAGTGTCTGAGATGAGAGTGAGGGCGGGGATAATGACGGGGTAGTAGAAAGGGGCAAAGTAACAAAGAAAGAGAAAGTGAATACAGAATACAGCCAGAGAGAAGAGAGAGAGAGAGAGAGAGAGAGAGAGAGAGAGAGAGAGAGAGAGAGAGAGAGAGAGAGAGAGAGAGAGAGAGAGAGAGAGAGAGAGAGAGAGAGAGAGAGAGAGAGAGAGAGAGAGAGAGAGAGAAAGAGAGAGAGAGAGAGAGAGAGAGAGAAAGAGAGAGAGAGAGAGAGAGAGAGAGAGAGAGAGAGAGAGAGAGAGAGAGAGAGAGAGAGAGAGAGAGAGACGGAGAAAAAATAATCAGACAAAAAAGGCAAAAAAAAAATAAAAAAACTGAAATCTGAAAGGAAAGAACAAGAAAAGAATGAAATGCGGAAGATAGAAAAGAAAGCAAAAGAAACAAGAAAGACTGGACGAAGGGAAAGGCGCAGAGAAAGGAAAGTAGGTCAAGCACAGGATGCAACTACAGGACAACTTAACTCCCGAGGAAGGATGTAGGGGGGGGGAAGGGTGTAGTGTTTCATCGCGTCAAAAAAACTTGTCGCTAACATGTCTGATATCCCTGGTATCACTATCCTACGGTAAATTCCATTAAAATTAAAGACTCATTACTTATCACATATATATATATATATATATATATGTGTATATACATGTGTATATATATATATATGTATATATATACGTATATATATATATATATATATGTATGTATATGTATATATGTATAAATACATATGTATTTTTTTCTTTAAGCAAGAATCTTATTAATAAGATAAGACGGATAACTTATCATATAAAAAGACAATATAAATATATAACTATTTCTATAGCAGCACATTTTAAAGTTACTAAGATGAGACAGTTTTCTTATTATATAAGAATCCAAGTGTTCATATACATATATACATAATGAAAAGACAGTGCAATAGGATAAAAGAAAAACAATAACACACAAACTCACCAACTATGTAGATTCAAAAATGCAAGGAATATTTCAGACTTTAAAAGATAATAAAACTGCCCGAGGAAAATTAATAAAGCCCAAAATATTCTCAGTTCTTCTGTCTTTCCCTTTGCTATTCGTATCTTCCCTTTCACTGGTCGAGTGAACGTCAGAGGGACCCTTATATACCTCGAGCAGGTTGCAGAGGTACGATAAGCTTTTTCTTTCTAGTGACCGGTATGATTTCCTGCAGTTTGTGTCTACGGACCCTGTAAGACATCCGGGATCCCACGTACGTAGTAAAGTTATTTTATGTGTATTTATTGGCGAGTGCTAGTGATTACTGTTATTGTTTTTATCATCCTCATTATCTTTCATTGGTATCGTCGTTATCATTATCATCATACTGTATTATCAATATTAATGACAATATTATTATCAGTATTGTTATTATGATTATGATTATCATTATTATCATCATCGTTATCGTTCTTATCATTAGTAATATCTTTATTGCTATCATTATTATTATTATTATTATTATTATTATTATTACCATTATTACTATCATTATTATTATTGTTATTATTATTATTATCATTGTTATTATTATCATTATGATCATTATTGTTTCGTCATTATTACTGCTGTCATTATTATTATTATTATTATTACTATTGTTAATAATAATAATATTATTATTATTATTATTATTATTATTATTATTATCATTGTCATCATCACCATCATTATCATTGCTATAATCATTATTATTATCATTTTAATATCATTATTATTATAATTCTTAATATCATTATTATCATCATTTTTAATATCATTATTATTATCATTTTTGATATTATTATCATTATCATTTTTTAAATCATCATTATTATCATTTTTAATATCATTATTATTATCATTATTATCATTAATATTATTGTTATCATTATTATTATTAATATTATTGTTATCATTATTATCTTTAATATTATTGGTTTGATGATTACTATTGTTACTGTCATCATCATTATTATAATCATGCTTATTATCATTATTATCATCAATATTGGTATTATTGTAATCATTATTATTACTAATATTATCATTATCCTTATTACTGTCATTATTATTATCATTATCATTATTATTATAATCATTACTATAATTATTATAATTATTGCAATTATTATTACATAAACTATTATTATCATTATTATTATATTATTATTATTATTATTGTTATCATTATTATTGTTATTATTATTATTATCATAATAATATTGACTGTTATTATTATTATTATTATTATTATTATTATTGTTATTATTATTATCATTGCTATTATCATTATCATAATCTTTATTTTCATCATTATTGTTACTGTTATTATTGGTGTTATTACTATTGTCATTGCTATAACTATTATTATTATCATCATTTTTATTATTATTACTATCATTATCATCATTATCATTATCATCATTATTATCATTATCATTATTATTAGCCTTATAATTATTGTTATAATCTTTATTTTAATCATTATTATCGTTATTGTTGTTATTGCTGTTGAAGTGGGTTCTGTGGTTGTTGTTTGTCATTGCCTCTCTTGACTTGATTTGTTATTATCATTATAATATTTATTATGGTTATTGTGATTGTTTTCATAACTATATAAATCATAATAACCACCTGTCATTATCTTCTTTATTTTCGTCTTCACGACCAATTGCATAACCATAATGATAAAACTGATGATCATGCAGATGGCAATAATTACAATGGTAATGATAATGATTCTAACAATAATGACAATGCTGCTACTAAGAATAATGATATAAACTGTACCAGAACTACCGATGATAATAATAATAACAAAACTATTGAATGACGCTGAATAATCTTGCGGAATTTATAGATATTGGAGAAAGTTTAATAAAAGAAGCAATTATATGCAATCTTAAACCTCGAATCAAAGAATTTTTACTTTTTCTTATCAATTGCGATTAAGAAATTTACCAATTATGATAATAAAAACACGTGGGATGAAAGAAGTGCAGTATATTTGGACACAACAGGGATAACGGATGTACATATTGCTTGACACAGTATCAAATGATCGTTGCGAATAAGTGCTTTTAACTTAACTGATGGAAAAAACAAGGACATTTCTGGCAATCTCGAATTATGTGACATTATCATGTAAACACACACAGACATATACACATGAATGAGTGTGTCTGTCTGTCTATCTATCTATATATTTATCTATCTACGTATTTATATCTCTCTGTTGTCTGTCTGTCTGTCTCTCTCTCTCTTTCCCTCACACACACACACACATACAAACTCTCTCTCTCTCTCCCTCACACACACACACATACAAACTCTCTCTCTCCCGTTCCACCTCTCTATCTATCCACATATCTATCTATCTATGCATACACATGTGTATGTATATTTTTGTTTTTAAAAAATCACACACACACACATACACACACACACACACGCGCGCGCGCGCGCACATTCAAACATATGCAAACACACACACACACATAGATATACACACACAGATATACACAAAAAACACACACAGATGCATTCACACACACACATACATACATGCATACATACATACATACATATATATATATATATATATATATACATACAGACAGATATAGATATAGACATATTGTGTGTATATGCATA
>NC_061853.1:9409284-9411784 GCF_019202785.1 Penaeus chinensis | reverse complement strand
CATCATTACTGATATCATTGATACTATCATTGTTATTATAATCATCATTACTGATATCATTGATACTATCATTGTTATTATAATCATCATTACTGATATCATTGATACTATCATTGTTATTATAATCATCATTACTGATATCATTGATACTATCATTCTTATTATCATCACTGAAGTTACTGTTACATTATTGCTGTTATCGTCATTATATTAAGTGTAACTATTGTTATCAGTTTTATCAAAATAGATATAAATGTTATCATAGGCATCTATTTAATCATTAGTATTATCCTCATTGTTATCACTCTAATTGTCCTTTTCATTATTTCCAATATCAACGATATAGCTTTATAATAGATATTATTATCACTACTATTAATTTCATCATTATTATCAGTATTATCATAATGATGATTATTACTAATACTATAATTATAATTAGCGTTGTAGTCATTACCATCATTATTACTGTTATCATCATCATTATCATTATTACTGTTATCATCATCATCATTATTACTGTTATCATCATCATCATCATTATTACTTATCATTAGTATCATAATCTTTATAAAAAACACCACCATTGCCATCAGCTTTATAATGCAGTGTTATATGTGTGTTTGTGTGTATGTGCATTTGCTTGTACACGTGTATATTAATTTGTGTGTGTACATGCATTTATATGTGCATCTGTGCCCACGCATGTATGTATCTATACTTTCACATAGACGTGTTGCATAAACCTTAACCGCCCACACCATCTGCATCATTGACGCTACACCCCCGAAAAAGACGGATGTCATCTGCAAGGCGACAGCGGGAGCTTTGGGAGGCGAGAGGGGGAGGAGCGAGGGGGCGTGGCCAATAGGCGTCTTCAGGATTCGAAGGGGAGAGTGACAGGAAGTATATGACGTCACACCGTACTCGTTCCGGTCGTGTGTACGTCTTGAGGCCTCCTTAACCCCCTGGCGGCGATTCCGTGTACGAGGCGCGTTTTCAGCGGTGAATGGACGTCGTATCGGGAACAGGATGTGAACGGAGATGTGAATGGGCGAGTGATTCAGGGTAAGCTGCTCTAATCTTCTGTGAGATTTGAAGGTTTACTGTTATAATTTCTTTGTTTACTGCTTTTGGTATTACATTTATATAGGTACATTCTCTGATACCATTATCATTATCATAATAATAATATTGGTAGTAAAAATAATGGAAGTGATGAAGTCAATGATAATAAGAAATGTGATGATATTTAATATTGAGTATAGTTATCTTCATAATTATGATAATACTGATAGCGATTATAATCATAACATAGTTAACAGCAATATCATCAAGACAATAACAAGACCATCATCAACAATATCAGCAAGATAACCACTAAATAAACATATAAAAGACCAAACCCCGAAAGCAACTCAGATCAATGTCCCACAATGCACCGCAACCACATCCGGGAACTTTCACTTTGCAGTGACCGGGGTGAAAAAAGAAAAAAAAATTACAATGGGAATTCTGAGTGGCCAGAAATTGCATCTTGATCCAAAGTAAAACGATGACATAATCTTAGATTTTAGGTTTTAGATCCGGTTTCGGGGAATTTATACTTTTGCAAAGGGTTTTTGATCTCATGAATTGATACTTTTGTTTCCGCTTACATGACGAAGGTAAAGAAAAGTGACGTTATTTCGTTTACTTATCAAATGTGCTTTAGCAACATGAAGTATATTTGAATCGATGTATGTCTGAGAATAAGGCTGATAATTCAAGTAAATAAATACGTAGATAATAATAAGTAAAGAACTTGGCCCAATTCACCCTTACCGATGCCAGTACCAATGTAATGTAATTTTAAAAATACTTTTTCTGTATTCCCTTTTGCGGTCACGTATTTACCATGAAATGTTTGGGGAGAGCGATGAGAGTCTACGAGCGTAAAGCAACATGTGATCACGAGCGTAAACAAGCAGCGGCCCATTATTCTATCAGTGCCCTTTTCCTTCTGTGTTTATTTTGGTTGCAAAGCATAGTGTATTGTTTTGGATTTTTGATGATGGGTTTCAATATTCTTAAATTCTCTCTCTCTCTTGCTCTATATTTCCTGTCTGTCTTTCGGTTTTCCGCCCTCTCTTTCTCTCTCTTGTTGTCTCCATCTGCGTTTGTTTATCTACTTGTTTGTTTTCTCTCTTCTTCCAGTCATCCTTTCTCCTCTTTTTGTTCGCTTATAAATAAGCGTTATCGAATAATCAAGTTAAAAAGAATATTCTGTATAATTAGAATCATTGGCCGTAACCGTAGAGTTTTTACCGAGAGGGTTGTCAAGTAACTATCACCTTTAAATATACTATGTGATCATAACTGGAGGAGAAAGTGTTTGTAATTAAAAATAACATTTACTTGGTATATGGGAAGAGCCTGGTTTTGTTTATTGCATTTCTTTATCTATATACTTTAGAATCAATTTTTTTTTCTAGGCTAGTCGCATCTCTATACTGAAGCG
>NC_061853.1:9394284-9404284 GCF_019202785.1 Penaeus chinensis | reverse complement strand
CTCTGCCTCTTCGTTTGTTCGCTTGGTTTTGTTTGTTAGTTTGAGAGATTGATTCGCTTTCGTAGCACGCTGTGGCTCTACGTTGTCTGTCATTATGAATTGTTTCTGTTTGTTTTTTATCGTTTACTTTCTCTTCTTTTCTTTGTCATTCTCGTATTATTCTCCCTTCCCTTCGTCTCTCTTTCTCTCTCTCTCTCTCTCTCTCTCTCTCTCTCTCTCTCTCTCTCTCTCTCTCCCTCCCTCCTCTTTCTTTCTAACTTATCTCTTTTCCCTCACATCTTCCATAATTTCGTCTGTTATTCCCTTCTCCTTATGCTCTACGCGGACAGTCGCGTGACCACATCATCTCAGACGTGACGCAATCCTTTGTTTACATTCAATCGGTCTCTCTCTCTTTAGGCAGATCGTGATGGAGAAAGTAGAAAACAAGGCAATTGTATTTTGTCATCATCGTTCTTCCTTCTACTTCTTTATCTCCTAAGATCTCTCTTTTACTTATTTTGCCTCTATTTCTCTTTATTTCTCTTTAACAATTTCTCACTCTCGCTTTCGTGTGCCATTCTCTCTTCCACAATGATCACTTTTTTTCTTTACCTCGAATTCTCCTGATCTAATATATATATGGTTCGCTCTCTAGTACTTTCTAAATCGCTGTAACTAGAGAAAAGAATCGATTACATCTTTAAAAAAATGCCTCTAAAGCTCTGCCATACGGAACAGCGAACACCCACGGCCATGAAACAGACACAATTAGACAAAGTTGAGGCGGGTGTGTGACCGACTCTCTCTTTGCATTAATCTTCGTCTCTCTATTCAGTGCTTTGCTTCTGTCTGGATAGCTCTCTTCCCGTATCCGTCTATTGTTAGTGACTTGTTCTTTCCGCGAATACACTTGTGTATGGGCGTATTCACACACGCAGGTATGCACACACACACACACACACACACACACACACACACACACACACACACACACACACACACACACACACACACACGTGCGCGCACACACACACGTGCGTGCACACACACACACACACACACACTCACTCACTCACTCACTCACTCACTCACTCACTCACTCACTCACTCACTCACTCACTCACTCACACACACACACACACACACACACACACACACACACACACACACACACACACACACACTCACACTCACACTCACACTCACACTCACACAAACACACACGCGCGCGCGCGCATGCACACACACAGATATATATATATATATATATATATATATATATATATATATATATATATGATTTCTGAACTTGATCCCCCTTTCGACGCAGACACACTGACGTTCCGGAAATGAAAAGATCCGGGAGATGACTCGTCAGCCTCACGTCTGCCAAACTACGCGACAACTGCGTTGTAGTGACCTTTTAAAAAGAAAGGAAAAAAAATGAGTTCCATATAACGAACCATAATGATCAGTATTACTTTAAAGTCTAGATTTCTCTTTTGTGAAGAATATTTGATCAAGAGTTAACAAAGGATTTCCTGTGTTTACTTTCACTGAATGCATTTCCCATACTACACACATTGCGTGAGACAGTTGCAACTTCGAGAGCGCTTGCAAGGAAAGGAAAAATGGGAAGAGGTTTCTTATTCTTTATTAAATATTTTTTTTTCTTTAACATAAATTTCTTGCTAATTCTATTTGTCTGATTTAATTATTCATTTGCGTATTTCATTTTTTTTTTTTTCTTTTTTTGGTGTGGGAGTTTTGAACGTGAAGATTTTATATGTTCGTGTTTCTTTGTTTTACCATTTGTGATTTATAACTGGGTGGAAAATAAATGAAAGGAAAAAGAATATATTTCTTGATAAAACCGAATGGTACGATTAAAAGGTGGAAAGAAAACGCGAAAAGAAAAACGAAAGTTGAATAGAAACAGAAAAAATACAAAAAGATTTAGAATTAAGGGAAAATAGAAGAGGAAGCAGACACGGAAAATAAGCGAGAATTAAAAGACAAACCTGAAACACAGAGCAGGAAGCAGAATGAAAGAGAAAGGAGGATCTTGAAGAGATAAAGATGAAGAAAGGAAAGAGATAGGAAGCACGATGTAAACAGCTACAACAATAATGATCAAAATACATTAAAATATTATTATAAAATTCTTACAGATATGTAAACACACATACACACACAGGACTACGCCTACATACACTCAAACACACACACACATACTCAAATAAGAACACATAGCCACACAATGTAGTGTTAAAAATTATGCAAGATATGTAATGGAAATTTAACATCGAAATGTGTTTTAATCTCACCTCGTACTCTGTTAAGTAATTCGTACGCACTGCAAATCCACATTTCGTAACGGGGCTGTGTGTGTATTTCCTTGTGTATTTACGTGCGGTGCTGTTCTTATGTGCATGTGCGTTTCCGTGTGTATATTCCGTGTCTGTGTTTATGTGTATGTATATGAACCGTGTGAACGTACGTATGTATGTAAGTATGTGTGTGTGTATGTGTGCTAGTTTCCATACGTGCATTTATACGTTTTCGTGTTTTTATGAGTGCATGTGTGTATGTATATGTGCATGTGTGTATGTGTATGCGTATGCGTATGCGTATGCGTATGCGTATGTGAGTGTGTGTGTGAGTGTGTGTGTGTGAGTGTGTGTGTGTGTGTGTGTGTGTGTGTGTGTGTGTGTGTGTGTGTGTGTGTGTGTGTGTGTGTGTGTGTGTGTGTGTATTATAAGAAATGAAAACATGTAATCAAACGATAGAACCATAGAAGTTACGGTAGATGGAAGGAAGATGGAAACTGGCAGAGATGGCCGTAGATGTGAAAGGTTGAACACGTGGTTGAAGAGTTGAAGAACTGATTCTTCTCTGTGGAATGTGGTTTTGTTGCTGGAGGGGAGGGGGCTAAGTACAGGGGGGGGAGGTAGTACCGGAGAGGTGGGATGGGAGATGATAAAAAGGGGGGGGGATGGTACAAAAATGGGAGATGCAGTAGGGGGGTGCGCTGCATGGAAAGAGGAGGCGGAAGAGGAGGGGGAAAGAGCAAGGAGGAAGGGGATAGAGGAGGGAACGGGGGGAGGGGGTTGCTTGCAGAAGGGGGCAAGAACCGAGTTTCATTCATAGTGAGTCTGGTTGCTTGTAAAATCATGCAGGGTGGGTAGCGTATTGAAATTCTTCAGGTGTCCTTATAGGAGCAGTGAATATTGAAATTACTACTTTGAATTTAATTATTTGTCGGATTAGTTTTTACACTTCATGCTTAATGATTATAATAGATGGCTACGCTACGCATTCGCCACGATTCGTTTACCATGAACTTTTTCCTTCTTTTTTCGCAGCTGAAACGCGTCTCCATGGAGTCTGCTCATTTGTCACCAACTCCATTGCCTCTACCTTTTGAGACCCACATTGCGATATCCAAAGATCAAACTCTCCTTGTCAACATCGAAGAAGAAACCAAAAACAGCCTCATATAAACTCTAAGGCTATTAACACTCATCAAGGATCTCGCATCAGATTTATACTCAACGTTGCAGAAGCGGTCCGTGAACTTCCCACACAAAAACAATGATCACGCGGCGGCAAGAGCAGAAAGTGAAAGCGCGGGGCTTCCCGAACTCAGCGGCCGCGGCGCCCGACCCCGCTAACCCTGCCTACCTGCCTTCGTCTTTGTCCATTTCTCGCGCCAGGACTTGATATATTCAACCTCCTTCAGATCTGTAGAGTCCTTATCCAATAGATTAACAAAGGCAATATGACCGTCTAGCTGAAAAAAAAAAACAAAAACGGAAGGAAGAAAAAATGCTTTCAAGAACGGTAGAATGTCCTTAACAGGCTTTTTAAACCGGTCGGAGAAACAGGGCAGCAAGACGAGGTTCGTTAACATACCCTCCTGCAGGACTTGGAGCGTGAACCCACGTGGTTACATAGGATAATAGCCAAATCCTGGATAAACTCGAACCATTCGTCCTCTCAGTCTGCGTTCTGGTGTACCTTGCGGTTGGGTTTTTTGAGGTAATGATTGTCGGTCAGTTTTGGCGGTCAGTTCGTGAACATTCTTTGTTAGTACTGCATTATTTTGTCGTATTTTTTTCTATTTATACTATTTTCATTTTCGTGACCTCAGGTATTTGTTATAATTCAAGAAAATGGCACTGTGTCCTGAATCTATTCAGAAAATTAGACAAATCTTTCTTAGAAATGTACATCTATGCATGCATATGTACAGACACATCCATGCGTCCATATTTATGTACCTACATCTACATTCAGATAACATATATAGCTATATCAATCTGTCTCTTATTCTCTCTCTCTCTTTCTTTTTTTTCTCTCTCTCTCTCTCTCTCTCGGCCCTTTGGCGTCTTTGTCTGCCGAGCGAGTGGGTCAGCAGCGCCCCTCGTCTCCTTCATCCGTTCGGTTTTTTTAAATTCTAGCTCTTAGCACGCTGTCGGCTTGTCGTAGAAAGCTGGATTAAGGCTTTTTTTTATAAGGGGAAAGATTGAAAATTATATTGAAAATAAAACTATGAAAGTACATACGTGGAAATAAGATGAAAGGAATAAATAGCTGAACTTGGTTGATAAGCAAAACTTTTACATTTCATGCAAAATAATTTGTCCTAAGAAAGAAAAAAAAAAGTAAAGATATTTTGCATTTTATTTCATAAGGTAAACGAATAGAATTAATTTCTGACGATGTTTAGTTTAATCATCTGTCAGTTAGATAATCTAGTACCGACAAATTACAAAAAAATATTTAATTGTAATTACGACAGAGCGTGATGCAGATAAACGAAAATCTACAGACCAAGATTATTCACGGTTTGTACATTCTATTTCTCTACGTATACGGACTAGTTTCTTTATCAGCATCATGATACTATAATAACTATCATCATTAATATTTTCAAACAGAGAAGGTCAATAAACCCGTCGCTGCTACCGAGAGCTGCAACGCAATCTTGCCATATCTGGAACTATCCAGCAATAGCAACAGTGCCATAAAGCATAGAGGCAGTGTATTGTAGTACACTGACATCCAAATCACGCTGCATAACACTCCATATACATAAGTAGAATGAGTGACAAATGGGCGAACACATAGAGCCATATGCGTTTATATGCGTTAATGTCGTGTATACGTGTATACACTCGCATATACCAACTTTAAGATAAAAGTAATTTGCATCTATATAAAGTTATAAGTGGAGATAGAGCGATGAATAAATACTCGACACTATTATAACCATTACCATTACCCTTGATCATTACCATGTCATTATCATATCTCCATCACCGCGGGCGTCTCTGTCACTATCCGTGATGCAAATGTCAACCTCTTTGTGAAGCATTTCCGGTGCCAGACAGAGGTGAAAGTGGGAAATCGCTGTAACCCTTTGAAAGGGCTATTCACCTTTTCGTAAGTGAAGGAAAATTTGATAGACTAATTAGATATATTTAAGAGGAGACATTTCTTGATAATAAAGGGGAAATGGGGAGAGAAGAGGAAGAAAAATTACTGCAGTGTAAGAACAAGAAAAAATTAAAGAAGGAAGGTATATCGGGGTGGATTAACGACCGACTGGAGAAAGGCAGAAGACATGTGAATGAAGAGAAAGCAGAGTTGGATAAAAGAGAGGGAGAAAGAACGTAGAAGAATCAGAGAATCGATACGAAGAAAAAAAAAAAAAAAGAAAAAGAAAGAAAGAAACAAGGAGATAGAGACTTCAAACTGAAACCAAACACATGGGACGAGGAATGGACAAGAAAAGGTAGAGACTGTAGAGTCGTGCGCGTGTATGACTCAGAGGAGCCGAGAGCCTCCGCAAGGGTCTGGTACATCCTGGAGAGAGGCGATGGCTTGGCACATGAAGGGAGGGGCCGTGAAGGGGCGTCGCGCTGGGGGTGACGGGAAAGGGGGAGGTGTGAGAGAGGGAAGGGGGAGATGTGAAAGAATGGGGGAGCTTTGGAAAAGGAAGTGGATGAGGAAATGAAAGGTAATACATTGACACATGCGCGCACACACACACACACACACACACACACACACACACACACACACACACACACACACACACACACACACACATATATATATATATATATATATATATATATATATATATATATATATATATATATATATAGCGAGAGAGAGAGAGAGAGGCGTAACAGAAAGAAGTATAATTAGAAAGACTGACGAGAAAGTAAGAGGAAATAAACGAAGGAAGTGAGGCGATACAAGCAACCTGTTAACTGCCCCTTATCTTATCGTGTTTTATCTCCTTCTCAGAAACGAAAGGCAATAAGGAGCGGAAGCCAAACGAGAAGAAAACAAAGAAAACAACTACAATGAGGCGGGCCGCCGCTGTACCAAGTCACGTTTGTTCAACTTGTTCGGTGTAAGTTCTTTTCGCAGATTCATTTTGGTTCTTAAGAAAGTGCATTCCTGGCTTCAGTCACCCTCCTTATCTCGTCTCTGGTCAGAGCTTAAAGATCAAGCGAATCAAGTATATATTCATTATTTTAATTGGAATTGTTGATTAAGTGATAGCCTCAAAAAAAATTTCTAGCAAATCGAAAACTAGAAATGGAGAGATAAAGACAAAGCATAACAAAGGAAAACCAAGAAAAGTAGGCCAGGACAACAGCGGTCATCCATCACCCTTAATGCTAACAAGGAGCAGGTAAGTTCCTCCCGCCAGTCACCTGTCCCCCCTCTCCCCCACCGCCTTTCCTTTCCCTCCCTCTCCTCTCTCTCCCTCGCCTCCCCCTCCTTTCCTTTCATTTTCCTTCTCTCCCTCTACGCCGTCCTATCTTCATTTTGTTTCTCTCTCTTTTCTCAGTCTCCTTTATTTTTTCCCATTTTTTCCTCTTTCCACCGTCCCCCTACTCCTCTCTATCCTTTTCCCCCATCCCTTTCCTACCCATCCAATGCCCCTCCCCCTCAGCTCTCTTTTTTTTCCCTCCAGTTCCCTTTATCTCTTTTATCTATCTCTCTTTCGCCTCCAATTTCCTCCTCCCCTCATCTCCCTTTCCCTCACTCAGCTCCCACTCTTTCTCCCACAGTTCCCCCTCGCCCCCTTATCCCTATCTCTTTCTCCTCTATCTCCCTCTCCCTCCTTCGCCTTTCTCTTTCTCCTCCATCTCCCTCTCCCTCCTTCACCTTTCTCCTCCAGTTCCCTTTCCCTCCTCCACCTCTGTCTTTCTCCTCCAGCTCCCTCTCCCTCCTTCGCTTCCCTCTTTCTCCTCCAGCTCCCTCTCCCTCCCTCATCTCTCTGTTCCTTTCTCCCCCCCTCCCCCATCTCCCTCGCCTGTCCTCCCGCGCGCTCTCCTGACAATTTATTTCCCTCGGCAATAGGCTTATAAAGAGAAAAAGGTTAGTAAAACCCCCATTAACTTTTACGTTGACCTACAAAATCGCGTTACGCTTTACACTTTCTTTCTACATTTTTTTTTTTTGGCTTTCTATATTTCTTTTGTTCCTTTGGTCTCTTTTCGTTCGTCTGGTATGCCGGGTCTGAGGACACCTTAAGATCATATCCATTTAGCTTTTTTTTATTTTATTTTTAAATTGTTATCCTCCTTCGCTTGTTCACTATACCTTGTGTTATGATATATTTTATTGGTCATGAATTAGGTATTTAATCCATGATTTTTCTATTCCATGTCTGTCTGTGGAATTTCATTGTTCATTTTTTTCTCTCTCCTTACTCCTCTCATTTGCTCTTCTCTCTCTTTCTTTCTTTTTTCCTGTCTTTCTTTCAATCTCTCTCTTTCTCTCTCTCTCCCCCCCCCCTCTCTCTTTTCTCTCTTCTCTCTCTCTCTCTCTCTCTCTCTCTCTCTCTCTCTCTCTCTCTCTCTCTCTCCTTCTTCTTCTTCTTCTTCTTCTTCTTCTTCTTGTTCTTCTTCTTCTTCTCTAATATCAGAATCCGCAATTTTAAATGCGAATCAGTACATGGATCTATGCTTAGCCATATATATGTTTAGTTCCATAGATCTGCCACCATCAGCCTTATGCACAAAAATGTGTTTGTGGGATTAAACAGCTTATTTAAATTACAATTAGAGAACAAAAAGACATGAGTGAAAAAGGATGTGCATTCACCAACAACGAGGGATCAATGTCCGAAAATGATGACATCACTCATTTCCCGGGAATCTGCTTCCATCCCTTGAAGAGGGTGAAGGTCGCGCGAAGAAGCGGCTGAATAGCGGGAATGTAGCGGGAACCGAGCGGGCGATGGATGCCACCATATATAAGAGCGGCGGGCCGGTGCAGCGAGTCGAGTCAATCCCAGCAGAGAGCGCGGTGAAGGTGACCGCTCTCGCACTACCGGCGACAATTCTGTAGATACTTACTCGTCAAATAATCTATTTATTTCGCTGGATTCTGGGAGATCTTTAAAGAATGAAACGTGAGTATAATTTTCATAGCGTGGTGATGTGAAAGTGATATGTAATTTGCATGTGTTTGAAAATCAGAAGAAAGAAAAGGAAAAGTGAAAGTGAATGAAACAAATTGAAAACTTTCTTGTGACAGTTCACTGATCTCCAAGAGAAAGGGAAACTCCTGTGATACCTTTGAATGCTAACAAAAACATGAACAACTTTCTGTTTATCTCTGCAGGTTTTGCGTGCCTCCTGCTGTTGGCGCTGACGACGGCAGCCCGCGGCGACAACAAGGAGTGGTCGTGGGGAGACGAGGGCCCTTCCGTGCGTGAAACATCAGAGGATGCCTTCAGTCCCTCCAGAGACCCAAGGCTTCTCGAAGCCAACCCCACGGACGCCCTCGCCGTCGGTCAACTCGACCTCGAGGGCGCCCTTTCGCCTGAAGACCTCCGAGCCCTTGAGCTCATCCTCCTCGAAGACGAACAAGGTTCAACGGATCCACAGGCGTCCTTCGCCGTGAGCGCCGACGGCGTGGGAGACCTGGAGGTCGTTGACGGCGTGGTCCTCGCCAGCGGGGATCGCCAGGCTCGTTTCCTTGGCATCAGGGACAGACTTTGCAAGCTCGGCATTGGCTTCAACGTAAGTAGACTTTGGTTGTGTTTAGTATGTGAGAAGGTCTGATTGATTATACCAAATTCATAAGTATATATGCGAACATGTAATTTACTGTAATTCCTGTGATTTCCAGTGTGGCACCAAGCGCAAGGATCCGGTGCCCGTGGCTCCGCCTCGCCATTACCGCCCCGGCCAGCACTTGCCCCCTCCTCCCCCTCCTCCTCCCCGCCCCCAGCACATCTTCCCTCCTCGCCAGCACTTCGTCACAACCGAAGCGCCCTCGGCCTTCCAGGGCATCCTCGCCGCCCTCGAGCCCCTCATCCCGTCCTTCGGCCAGAGCACGACCGTGAAGCCCAAGCCCTTCGGCCGCCCGCTAGGCAAGCCCATCCCGCCCTCCTTCGGCGACCGCTTCCAGACGGTGCCGCAGCCGCCCCGCCCCACGGCTCCCTGCACGCCAAACCCAGCACCAACTTTGCCATCTACCAGGAGTCCAATCCCGCCTTCAGCGTCGCCCACCCGCCCGCGCCCCTGCCTAACCACCACGTCCACCAGCCCGTGAAGTCCGCCCACGTCAACCACGGCGCCATCCAGCCTACCACAGTGGTCGAGCACCACCACAAGCACACTACCATCTACCAGGTGAACGACGCCCTGCCGCACGTCCCCCCGCAGGTCTACCAGGGCCAGGCACAGACCGTCCACTCCGTCGTCACCTCCCAGCGTGGCAATGCGCAGAGGGTTCACCACGCTGGCTCTTCGGCGCACCAAGCTGTCGAGAGCGAAGAGTTCGTGTTCCAGGACGATCTGGCAGGCAGCTCCTCCGACCTTCACCTTAGCGGCTCTCAGACGCAGTCGCAGGGAGTGCGCTTCGAGTCCTCCTCCGGCGCCAAACAGGCCAGCGCACAGGGATTCTCTCAAGCTGGTTCGCAGGGTGTTCAGCAAGGCTCTCGTGTGCGCTTTGGAACCTCCTCTAGCAGCTCACA
>NC_061853.1:9374284-9379284 GCF_019202785.1 Penaeus chinensis | reverse complement strand
ACCACAAAATCCGAGAAAGCAAATGCAGCAATACGAGTAATAAAGCAGATGCTAATAACGTTAGTGACAGAAAACCTACATCGATTTAGTAAAGATGCATTCTGCAGACACAGTCACATACATGCAATTTATGCAAACAAGACACATGACACATACAACCTTCTTTTTCCATCACACAAACAATCCTCTACTCCCTTTCCACATACACAAACAGACATAAATCACCCATTCCCCGAATCACATCACACACATAAACACATACAAATACATATTCCTCCATCATACTGAATCACAAACACACACATACACACACACTCACACACACAAACTCACACACACGTACACACACCCACAAACACTCTCATATTCACACACACACACACACACACACACACACACACACACACACACACACACACACACGCACACACACACACACGCACACGAAATACCCCTCCCTGGGCCAGCCGGGAACCCCTCAAGGAGAAGGTCACTCGAGAAAGGTATAAGAACAGCTTCCATGGGTCACTTGCCTCAGACGACTGGCGACCGGCGGAGGAGGAACACTGTTTCGATGTCATAGTGCATTTGTTCTTTGTTTTTCCCTCTCGTCGAAGTTATTTATTATTATTTATTCAGATACTTTAGTTGTACGTTTATTTATTGTTTGGTGTGACTCGCTTGGAAAGAGAAATGGCGTTTTGGGGTGAGTTTGTGCTTTGTATGTAGTTGTGTTTTTATTTTATCATTATTTTAAAAATTAATTCCGTTTTGTGTTATATTTTCGTGCATCATGAATATGTAATTACACATCCATTAGTCATCATATCCTGAACCCAATTACTACATCACTCAGTCATTCATTCATAACCTGACACTCTACAGAACCATCCTTCATTGGTAATTGGTGAAATATTCCATTCATCAACTAATCCATTTGCCAAAGCGCGCGAAATTACACAAGGAAAGAATATGATCAACGTTACATCACAATATCACGTCGTTGTGTTGGCTGGGCCGTTCACTTTCACTTTCAACCTAAGGCGCTGTGCATGCTGACTCCATAATACTCAGGCTGGTCCTATAGTTTTTTAGCAAGGAGTCTTCCTTTATGTTCTTACTTTTTTTTTCCTTTTATAGTTTTGTGTTGTTTTCTTTTATCATCGGATGTGAAAATGTTTTAGTTTAAATTAAGCATAAAATAAACAAGTAATTAAGTTTTCCTTCATCTAGTAAGTGGGTCGAATCTGTGTTCATGTGAGCTGTTCGTTTTTTTTTCTTCATCTGTTAACTTCTTTCCCTTTTTTGCGCTGGTTTCCCAGTCCGTCCTAGCGAATCTAATGTCCTTCATACAAAATTATTATCAGCATCACAGTCATTGCCCTCATTGCTATGATTACTATAATAAACACTATTATTTCTATAATGATACTTATTGCCATTCCTGTTCTTATTCATATGATCAATGCCATTGTCAGCACTTAATAGTATCATTACCATTATCATAATTACAGTCAAATAGAATCCATGTAACTCATCTCTTATCTCTTCGTTCATTGTCTCTCCATCATTCTAGATTTCTCCACTATTACTCTGATTTATCGGTCATTTTTCTTACTGAATATTGACATTAGTATTCTCTCTGTAGACCTTTTCTCGTCTGTTATATACATTATTTTCCTTTATCTTTACTAAATCTAAAAACTCTCCTTTCCTTTTCCCATATTTTTCTTGATTGTTTGCATCGGAACAAACTTTCATATCATTTACTACCTATTTTTAACGACTTTAAAATTTTGTGATTTTCTATCTTTACGTCAACTGTTTCTACCATTCTATTAGCATATGTTACCTGGTATTTCATTTTCTTCATTTGTTTATACTCACTGACATTCGCCCGTTTTCTTACAGGTGTAAAGGTCACCCTCGTCCTTCTGATAGCTCTGACGGGGACTTGTTGGGCGGGAGAGTGGTCTTGGGGCCCGGATACGACCTCGTCCTCTGCCTCTTCTTCCCTTTCCTCGTCACCCCGCTCTTCTTTCGGACGGTCACTCGGACCTCACACTCCAACCCGTAAAGAAGGGTCACTTTCCCTCCCCTTGCCCCTCGAACCTCATTCACCCCCGAGTGGGAGAAGTGAAGCTCTGAAGGAAGACGAAACCTCCCCGAGATTTCTTGGGTTGAACGAGAGGCTCTGTAACATCGGGATCGGGTCGTTGGTAAGTTTGTTTTCAGTGACAGATAGATAGATAGACAGGTAGACAGATATATATATATATATATATATATATATATATATATATATATGAAGATTGTATATATATATGTATGCACATAGAAATAGACATGAAATATATATTTACGCTTGAAACTTCCTCTCCACACTGCATTCACTAACAACATGCTTTTCCACCCCAGTGCCCGCCCGTCCCTTCTCAGGGTCTTCACCAGCAGCCTTTCGCCGGCTCTTTCCCCGGGTCCGTCCCTCACCAAGGATCCTTCCAGGGATCTCAACCCCATCTAGCCCCTCCTCCTCTTCCTGCCCACGTCGCTCCTCCGTCCCCATCCTTGCCGCATGCAACCCCCACCCACTCTTCGTCCGCCCCCGTGGTCGAGCATCACCACACCCACATCCACATCACAGAAGGTGCGACGGGCGGAGTGGGCCTGCCACTCACTAACCCGGGCGAGTCCTTCCGGCCTTCCCCGCCGGTGCACACGCAGCCGGACGTTGCTCACGGAACTCTCTTCCGCCCCGACGTCCCCGCGTACCGTGAAGAGTGCGAGTGCGTCCATCCCTCCTTCTGCGCCGCCCACGACGTTGTCCTTCGGATCAACGACCCGCGGGACATCAGCAACCTTCTCGATGCCCGCTCACTCCACGCGGACATCCTCTCTAATGCCACCGATGCCGAAGTAGACGTGACGACGACTGAATACCCCGGGGAAGAGGAGGCCAAGGAATCACGAACTAGAAGAGACACGCTTGACCATCTGGCGACGCTTGATAACTCTACCGATCAACCTCAAGGGGTAAGTAGAGGTAGATATGGGGAGAGAGGGAGAGAGGGAGAGAGGGAGAGAGGGAGAGAGGGAGAGAGGGAGAGAGGGAGAGAGGGAGAGAGGGAGAGAGGGAGAGAGGGAGAGAGGGAGAGAGGGAGAGAGAGGGAGAGAGAGAGAGAGAGAGAGAGAGAGAGAGAGAGAGAGAGAGAGAGAGAGAGAGAGAGAGAGAGAGAGAGAGAGAATGATAATAACTTTTAAGGCCCATGAATACTCCCCCATAAAACTATTTTCAGATAAGACAATCACCCACAACACAAATGATGACTCGCCACAATCTCACCTCTTTCACGTCCCTTGTTCGCCTCGTCCTCTCAATCCAAATTCTCCCCCCTCAGCGCGCCCTTGGGTTCGCCCCGGGCCTTGCAGGCTGCGACAACGGTAATGTGTGTTGCCGCAACCCGAGGTTCAACCGCCCGACGCCCCAGCGCTCCTCCTGCGGCCTGCGGAATGCCGCGGGCATCACAGGCCGAGTCAAGAACCCCGATTACGTCAAGGGAGACACGGAGTTCGGCGAGTACCCGTGGCACGTCGCCATTATGAAGATCAATGACGATTACGTATGTGGCGGAGCCCTCATCGATGGCGTCCATGTGTTGACTGCCGCTCACTGCATCAGCGGGTAAGTGTTTATTTACCACTTAAAATTTCAAAATTTCGATCGGGTAAAAAGAGCACATATATAAAAAAAAAACGCACAAACAATCTAAAAACACTTTCTTCACTCCATTCTCCTCCCCAGACTGCTTCCCCAAGAGATAAAGATCCGCCTCGGTGACTGGGACGTGTTCGGCCCCACGGAGTTCTACAGCCACATCGAAGTCGGCGCCGAGTTCGTGGTCATCCACCCCGACTACTACGCCGGGAATCTCGAGAACGACTTGGCGGTCGTCCGGATGCGTCACCACGTCGATTTCGCAGCAAAGTGAGTGTGATGGTTATGTGCGATGCATTTTTGGGCTGGATTTCTTTGAGATGTATTTATATCTTATTGATATGAGCCTAATGGGTGTTTGGGCGTTTCCAAGATTCTGCTTTTTTTTTTTGTTGATCATTTTGTTCTTTCATTCTCTTCGTTTGTTGGCTGGTTCGTTGGGTCATTTGGCAACATCACCAATGTTTTATCTGTTATTGTTGTTCTTAGTTAACAGAGACTTCCATCATTATGTTTATTGAAAAATAGACACCCATTATGAATTCAGTCAGAGAGAGAGAGAGAGAGAGAGAGAGAGAGAGAGAGAGAGAGAGAGAGAGAGAGAGAGAGAGAGAGAGAGAGAGAGAGAGAGACAGACAGACAGACAGACAGAGAGAGAAACGAAAAGAGAAAGAAAATCATAAACAAAAACCATCATCAGAAAGTCTCCCCACAGCCCCCACATCTCGCCCGTGTGTCTCCCACACAACACCCAGGCCAACTTCGAGGGCTATCACTGTTACTCCACCGGCTGGGGCAAGAACGCCTTCGGGAAAGAAGGCAAGTACCAGAGCATCCTAAAGGAGGTGGACCTGCCAGTGGTGAACCGCTACGAGTGCCAGGAGGCCCTGAGGCACACGCGCCTTGGCCCTAATTTCCGCCTGCGAGATGGCATGATGTGTGCCGGAGGCGAGCAAGGAAAAGACACATGCAAGGTTGGCATCCGCTTAGTATAGTTAGTTATGTATTCTGTTGGTTCTTTCGTCTATTAATTTTACGCCGCAAGTTTAAAAACACAAGTCTAAGTTTCACGTCTATGCTTATGAAATGTATATTCAACTTATTTCCAAACCGAATTCTAACCCTAAAACAAGGGCTCCCTCTTCAGACACACTAAAATATCCCAAAACTTGAGATTCCACATCAAGAGAACTCCCTCTCATTGCCTTCCTCTCCTTCAGGGTGACGGCGGAGGCCCCCTGGTGTGCGAGGGAAGGGACGGCGCCTTCCAGCTGGCCGGCCTCGT
>NC_061853.1:9339284-9366784 GCF_019202785.1 Penaeus chinensis | reverse complement strand
CCCACTCTCAGACTTCAGTGACCTCATCGACGCCCGTTCTCGCCACACCGACATCCTCTCCAACGCCACCCACGACCTCGTCTCCACCTCCGTCTCTGAGGACGAACTCGTCACCATCTCTCCTGACGAGGACGACGTAACTACGACTCTCCCACTTGAAGACGACTACACCTACACTGACGATGCCCTCGACATTAACTCCACCCGCGTCAGGAGGGATCTACTCACGCCTTCTCACCATCACGACGCCAACGTCACCGACGTCCCTCAGGAGGTAAGTTTTTCAACCCATCTTGAGCCTTTGCTTCAAGAACCACGTTTACAATTTTCTTTCAACATTTGAAGCATTTCACTCTGAGAAAAAACATCCCTCTCCTTCCTCTAAGAATTATTTCTTTCCGTTCTTCAAAAAGTTTCCTTCTATTCCTATCTCTCATTCGTTTCTCTCCTTCCAGCGTCACAGCTTCGGCTACTTCCCAAGCAGCAGCACCTGCGGGGTCGACCAAGTGTGCTGTCGCAACCCCATCGCGCCTCAGTCCCGCCATGTGGCCACATGCGGACGCAGCCAAGCGCAAGGCGTCCTCGGCCGCGTCAAGAACCCTTCGTTTGTGGAGGGCGACACAGAGTTCGGGGAACACCCGTGGCAGGCGGCCATCCTCAGGCAGGACAACGGCGAGGTCAAGTACGTGTGCGGCGCCACGCTCATCGACGACCGCCACCTGCTCACCGCCGCCCACTGCGTCAGTAAACTGCAGCTGACGGAATTGACAGTTCGTCTTGGTGAGTGGGACGTCCGCGCAGACACCGAGTTCTACAGCCACATCGACCTCAGGCCCGCCACTCTCCTTGTCCACCCGCAGTATTACGCCGGAAACCTGGTCAACGACATCGCCATCCTCACCCTCGAGCACCACATCGACTTCTCGGCCAAGTGAGTCCGCCGCTGGCTTATGGTGCGTTGTCTTGGCTTTACATTCGAAGGAGTTAAGGCTGTCCGTCTTGAGTGTAACTTTACTTATCCTTCTCCCTCTCTCCGCCCACAGCCCCCACATCTCGCCCGTGTGTCTCCCGGACGCCCACAGCACCTTCGTGGGACAAAGGTGTCAGTCCACCGGTTGGGGTAAGGACGCCTTTGGAGGCGACGGCAAGTTCCAGAGCATCCTGAAAGAGGTGGAGCTTCCAGTCCTGTCCCACCACCAGTGCCAGACGGCCCTCAAACACACGCGTTTGGGAGCCACCTTTAGTCTCCATCAAGGAAATCTTTGCGCAGGAGGCGAGGCAGGTCGCGACACTTGCAAGGTGAGTTTGTTTCTCAGTTTCTCATAATTATCTATTTTATTTCCCTGAAAAATGTGTTATTTAAAGGCAAAACTTCCCTTTCATATTTGTTTACACAAGCGACTCTGTCTTCAGGGCGACGGCGGAGGACCCCTGGTGTGCCGCGGCAACGACGGCGCCTTCCGCTTGGCCGGTCTGGTGTCATGGGGCGTCGGGTGCGGGCAGGTGGGCGTCCCGGGCGTGTACGTGAACGTGGCTCATTACCTGGACTGGATCGAGTCCGCTGTCCGCTCCTTATAGTTCCAGTCATCCTCTCCAACTCATAACCGCTCAAACCACGTCATCAAGGCTTGAATGACGTCATCGTTATAATAACGTCATACTCGTCTCTACGCGACGAATCAAGTGACGTCATCAGTGTGCTAGGGTCAGACTGCTGGTCTTCAGTCTGTCTCGTTACAATGTGAATGTTTTTTTTTTGTAATAATAAATTATTAAGTATAAATTATTTACTTGTTTTACATTTTCTAATGACAAGGAAGATGGGAGAATAAAACATGAACAAATATAAACAGTAATTCGATACTTCATTCAGCCTAACTGAGAGTGAGTTTTAAGAAAGTAAACGACTGCATCTCGACTTGCAAATTATTAGTGATTATACATTTTTTAAAAGGAAAATGACGATGATATAGTCCTGTCGTTTTATTGGTACATCTGCATTGACATGCGATATCTTTTGAAGAGGAAACATAAATGTTTCGTCATCAAATGTTTCAAAATGTTTCAGTTGTCTTAGAAGAGATCATGCTTACTGCATACGAAGGATAATAGCAATGACGCAATTAGCACAGTTAAAGATCAGTGTACATGTAAACAATGAAAACATGTTTACAATGTAATGAAATTAAAACTGATACATAGCAAAGGTATTATTCAGGCAAATCACAAAGCTAGTAAACCATAAGAAAACAAACCAAAAAGGAGTAAACAAAATTAAATGAAACAATTTACCTCAACGGCTTTTATTGTTTGTTTTTTTCATCACCTGGATTTCACAGATTAGCACCTTATATAGTCTCTTAACAGAGGTCAGTTGAATCCACTGCATGCTTCGGCGCTTTAATCAAAATGATCGAAAAAAAAAATCTAAAGCAATAACCTAGAAATGTCACACTAGGAGATACCATGTAGACTATGTGTGTCAAACTCATGGTCCATGGGTCAAATGTGGCCCCCGCGATGGGCATAGATAGCCCGCAGACTGGTGATAAGAATTATTAGCCTGTGGAATTATGATTGTAATCAAGAGAAATAGTATATGATTAAGATCCTGAAAATTCACAAATAACCTTCATTTCCAAATGATGACAACTTCCTTTATATTGCTATTACAAAGAGAAAATGCATGCAATTATAAATGTAAATCACTAAATTTATCTAAACAAGACACAGCCACTCACTAATGTACATACATATACACATTGTTACCATTACAGTTAACATTTAAAGTTTGATAAGTAAAAGAAACTTTACGTACAGATACATAATGTGAGACAGTTCTTATTAATATTGACTCTCAAGATGGTACTAAATTAAATTTAGCCCTCGAAGGATTTTCAGTTTGACGTCTTTTGTGTAGCCCATTTCGTGTTGTAGAATTAACGATCATATCAAGTTCATATCTGTATCTATCTATACCTCACTCTTTCTTTATATATAAATATATATATATATATATATATATATATATATATATATGCATATGACTGTAACTATATATATATATATATATATATATATTTTCATTGTTTAAGGATTGTACCTAGCCTTCAACGATATAGCAATTATGATAGAGACACTGACAAAAGGCAAGAAGGCATTTAGAATTTTAAACTAGCAAGGTTAGTGGTGTTATCATATTGAGATATTTCCCCGGTCCTCCAGAAGCGGATAAAAGGCGATAATAATGTTGGCCAAATAAAAAAGACAGTGATAGAGACCAGTAGGAAACGGCCAGTTGCATGGATGTTGATACTCGCCATTACATCGGAAACACGCACATGATGCACTGTGGTTTTGCTGCGTCACTTTTCACAAGTAGAAGACTTCGTAAGCGCTGACTCAGCAAGGAGTCAATTACTAGGCCTACCTGACTTCATCTCTTAACCGCATTTCTACAGACGCAGAAAAATACAAATAGTCTGGCGAATCTGGATTTTGAAATGAAAATGTGAAGCTGCCTTATCATATGAAACAAAATAATGGAGAAAAATAAAAAATTCGCAAAAGGAATGACCCAACAGCGAATGTTACATTTTGCAAATAGATTCATAAAACTGTATTCAAGTATACTATCTTATCATACTGCATTGGCTTTCAACCGAATTTTATATCTAAGATCTTTGAGGCCTTAACATGTTGATCTGATGGTTCTTATAAACAAGAAAAAAAAAATGGGGTGAAACATCTCCAAAATAAAATAAAACGAGCACAGACCTTTTTTAATCAGTAAAACTCAAAATTTTCCAATCGAAATTAACAAACGACAGACAAGGGACGTTGTCCCTTCAGCGCCCTTCCACGGATGACCCCGGGAGACTCCGGGAATCCTCTCGGCGAAGGTCACGGTCTAAGGTAGAGAGGGAGAGGGAAAAGAAGAGAGGAAGGAAGGAAGGAAAGGGAAACAGAGAGAGGTGAACAAAAAAAGAGAAAGAAGAATTGGATTTTGAAAGGAAGACAAAGAGAAAGAAGAGAGCATAAAATATAGAAAAAGAAGGAGAGGAGAGAGAAACAAACAGTAGTTCCAAGGTAAAGCATAATGTAGTGAAAATTAAAGGAGAGGAGAGGAGAGATAGAGAAATAGACCGATAGATAAGGAGATAGAGATAAAGAGAGATGGACAGACAGGCAGACAGAGAGAAACACTGTTAGACAGAGTGAAATAAGGTAAAGAGGACAGAGAGAAGGACAAAGGCAGAGAGAGAGACAGATATATATATAGAGAGAAAGAGAGAGGAGAAAGAGAAAAAGAACGGATAGACATATATGTATATATACATATACATATATATACATACATATATATATATATATATATATATATATATATATATATATATGTACATGTATATGTGTGTGTATGTGTTTGTGTGTGTATGTATGTATGTATAGATAAATATATGCTGACAGATATATACACATATTTATTGATTTCTATAATTATATGTGTGTATACACATACACAGAGAGATAGGGAAGGAGAGAGATAAAAATACATCAAGAGAGGACCCAATCAACGCCTCTCTTCTCGCGCAATGACCTGGGTGGCGGCGGCTCCGGGAATCCTCGAGGGCGAAGGACGCGGTTCCACTATATAAGCGCCGCGCAAAGCTCACCGGGACACACTTCCTCCTCCGCTGACAGCAACCACACCTTCCGCAGATCCAGCCATTTTATGTTATTTATTTCTCCACAATGAAGTTCAAAGGTGCCTTACTAACACTAATATTCATCCTTTCATATTAGCTTTTATAGAGTCATAGTGTCGATAAGAAACCAACTGATGAAAATATCTTATATTCATTTTAATACTTAATGTCATCATAGGTTTGGTAAGTTTATTGCTGACGGTGGCGTTGGCCATCAGCGTCCGGGCTGATGAATGGTCGTGGGGTTTGGACGCCTCACAGGAGCCTCAGGCGACCCCCGCCGACCCCGCGCCCACAACGGAGGTCCAGGTGGAAGCGGAGTCACGTGATCTATCGGGGGAGGCGGCCGAGGGCGTCCACGAAGAACGACAAGGCCGCTTCTTGGGCCTCGGGAAGAAGCTGTGTGTCTTCGGCATCGGTCCTAGCGTGAGTGACCAGCGACTAATCCTTATCAGTTGTTTATATCGAAAAGTGTGTTTTCAGGAAACGAAATAACGAGAACTTCTCTCTCCTTCAGTGCGACAAGAAGACTTACCCTCCGGCGGTGGAGTCTCACTACGGGCGTCCCTCCGTCACCCAAGTCACGTCCAGCTACGCCACCCTCAACCATCAGGCCGCCTATGCCCAATCCACCGTCACTAACGGCATCTCCGCCCCAATCAAGGGCTCATACCCTGCCCCTAAGCCTTTCTTCGCTCCCCCGAAGCCCCTGAACCCATCTGACTCAGCTCCCAAGCCCTCCTATGGTGCCCCAACCCCTGACTATGCTGCCCCCAAACCAGCCTACGCGGCCCCAGTACCATCCTATACTGCCCCCAAACCAGCCTACGTGGCCCCAGTCCCATCGTATGCTGCCCCCAAACCAGCCTACGTGGCCCCAGTACCATCCTATGCTGCCCCCAAACCAGCCTACGTGGCCCCAGTACCATCCTATGCCGCCCCTAAGCCGGCATATGCTACCCCTGTGCCCACCTATGCTGCCCCCAAACCAACATGTGACCAGTTCCAACCTATGCCGCCCCTAAGCCAAATCCGACTTATGCTGTCCCTGTGCCAACCTACTCTGCCCCTAAGCCCACCTATGCTGCCCCTAAGCCAACATATGCTGCCCCTGTGCCCACTTATACAGCCCCTAAGCCAGCATACACCTCTCACAACCACGCTTACCTCACGCCCACATCGGTGGTGCAGCACATCCACACCCACACCCACCTCCATCAGCTGCCCTCCTCCCCCGCCCACGGTGCCTCTCCCTCCCTCGCGCCCCTCCCGCCCCACTCTGCCATCCCCACAACCGCCGCTCATGCGTCCCAAGGCGCCCTCCTCCCTCACCTCCACCTCCCACAACCCACCATCGAGGCCAACTCTCCCGCCCACCGTGAACACTGCGTCTGCGTCCCCACCGCCTCCTGCTACGCCCACGATATTGTGTCCCGCCCAGACTTCATTGACCGCATCGACCCTCGTTCTCGCCACACCGACATCCTCTCCAACGCCACCCACGACCTCGTCTCCACCTCCGTCTCCGAGGACGACCTCGTCACCATCTCTCCTGACGAGGACGACGTAACTACGACTCTCCCACTTGAGGACTATACCTACACTGATGATGCCCTCGACGTTAACGTCACCCGCGTCAGAAGGGATCTGCTCACGCCTTCTCACCATCACGACGCCAACGTCACCGACGTCCCTCAGGAGGTAAGTTTTTCAACCCATCTTGAGCCTTTGCTTCAAGAACCACGTTTACAATTCTCTTTCAACATTTGTAGCATTTCACTCTGAGAAAAAACATCCCTCTCCTTCCTCTAAGAATGATTTCTTTCCGTTCTTCAAAAAGTTTCCTTCTAATATCTCTCATTCGTGTCTCTCCTTCCAGCGTCACAGCTTCGGCTACTTCCCAAGCGGCAGCAGCTGCGGGGTCGACCAAGTGTGCTGTCGCAACCCCATCGCGCCTCTGTCCCGCCATGTGGCCACATGCGGACACAGCCAAGCGCAAGGCGTCCTCGGCCGTGTCAAGAACCCTTCGTTCGTGGAGGGCGACACAGAGTTCGGGGAACACCCGTGGCAGGCGGCCATCCTCAGGCAGGATAACGGCGAGGTCAAGTACGTGTGCGGCGCCACGCTCATCGACGACCGCCACCTGCTCACCGCCGCCCACTGCGTCAGTAACCTGCAGCTGACGGAGCTGACAGTTCGTCTGGGTGAGTGGGACGTCCGCGCAGAAACCGAGTTCTTCAGCCACATCGAGCTCAGACCCGCCACACTCCTCGTCCACCCGCAGTATTACGCCGGAAACCTGGTCAACGACATCGCCATCCTCACCCTCGAGCACCACATCGACTTCTCGGCTAAGTGAGTCCGCCGCTGGCTTATGGTGCGTTGTCTTGGCTTTACATTCGAAGGAGTTAAGGCTGTCCGTCTTGAGTGTAACTTTACTTATCCTTCTCCCTCCCTCCGCCCACAGCCCCCACATCTCGCCCGTGTGTCTCCCGGACGCCCACAGCACCTTTGTGGGACAACGGTGTCAGTCCACCGGTTGGGGTAAGGACGCCTTTGGAGGCGACGGCAAGTTCCAGAGCATCCTGAAAGAGGTGGAGCTTCCAGTCCTGTCCCACTTCCAGTGCCAGACGGCCCTCAAACACACGCGTTTGGGTGCCACCTTTAGTCTCCACCAAGGAAATCTTTGCGCAGGAGGCGAGGCAGGTCGCGACACTTGCAAGGTGAGTTTGTTTCTCATTTTCTCATAATTATCTTGTTTGTTTACCTGAAAAATCGATAATTTGGAGGCAAATTTCCCCTTACAATTTGTTTACACAAGCGACTCTGTCTTCAGGGCGACGGCGGAGGACCCCTGGTGTGCCGCGGCGACGACGGCGCCTTCCGCTTGGCCGGTCTGGTGTCATGGGGCGTCGGGTGCGGGCAGGTGGGCGTCCCGGGCGTGTACGTGAACGTGGCTCATTACCTGGACTGGATCGAGTCCGCTGTCCGCTCCTTATAGTTCCAGTCATCCTTTCCAACTCATAACCGCTAAAACCACGTCATCAAGGCTTTAATGACGTCATCGTTATAATAACGTCATACTCGTCTCTACGCGACGAATCAAGTGACGTCATCAGTGTGCTAGGGTCAGGCTGCTGGTCTTCAGTCTGTCTCGTTACAATGTGAATGTGTGTTTTTTAATAATAAATTATTAAATATAAATTATTTACTTGTTTTACATTTTCTAATGACAAGGAAGATTGGAGAATAAAACATGAAAAAATATAAACAGTAATTCGATACTTCATTCAGCCTAACAAAATTAATGGCTGTAGATGTTGCTTACAGTGTGCAGAAAGTTACCTGAAAGTAAGTATTAAGAAAGTAAACTACTGCATCTCAGATATGCAAGAACACTTGCAAATTATTAATGATCAGCCTACGTTTTTATGTGTGTGAAAATACCGATGATACAGTTCTATAGCTTTGTTTAGCACATCTGCATTAACTCGGAATATCTTTTGACGAGGAAACATTTCCAAAATGTTTTAGTTGTCTTAGAAGAGATCATGCTTACTGCATACGAATAATAACAACAGTGATGCAATGAGCACAGCAAAAGATCAGTGTACATGTAAATGAAATGAAAATATGTTGACAATGTAATGAAATTACAACTGAAACAGCAAAAGCATTATTCGGATGAACCTCAAACTGTAGAAAAGCATAAGGAAACAACCAAAAAAGTAAACAAAATTAAATGAAACAATTTACCTTAACAGCTTTTTCTTAATCACCTGAATTTCATTGATTTGCACCTTATAGAGTCACCGTTAACAGAAGTCAGTTGAATCCACTGCCTGCTTCCGCGCTTAAATCGAAATATCTAAAGCAATAACCTAGAAATGCCACACTAGGAGATACCACGTGGTCTTCGCGATGGGCATAGATAGCACGCAGACTGGTGATAAGAATTATTAGCCTGTGAAATTATGACTGTAATCAAAATAGTATATGATTAAAATACTGAAAATTCACAAATAACCTTCATTTCCAAATGATGATGGCTACATTTTTATTGCTATTAAAGAAAATATGCAGATAACTATTATAATTGTTAATTACTAAATTAATCTAAACAGAAGATACAGTCACTCACAAATGTATGTACATATATACTTTGTTATCATTAAAGTTATTAACATTTAAAGTTTGATAAGTGAAATAAACTTTACGTAAAGATACATAATGTGAGACAGTTCTTATTAATATTGACTCTCAAGATGGTACTAAATAAAATTTAGCCCTCGAAGGATTTTCAGTTTGACGTATTTTGTGTAGCCCATTTCGTGTCGTAGAATTAACGATCATATCAAGTTCATATCTGTATCTACCTATACCTCTCTCTTTCTTTATATATACATATATATATAACTGTAATTATATATATATTTTTTTTTTCATTTTAAAGATTGTACCTAGCCTTCAACGATATAGCAATTATGATAGAGACGCTGACAAAAGGAAGAAAGCATTTAAAATGTTAAACTAGTAAGGTTAGTGGTGTTATCACATTGAAATATTATCCCTGTCCTCCAGACGCGGTAAGAGGCGATAATAATGTTGGCCAAATCAAAAAGACAGTGATAGAGACCAGTAGGAAACGGCCAGTTGCATGGATGTTGATACTCGCTATTACATAAACCGTTGACGTCGGAAATACGCACAAGATGCACTGTGGTTTTGCTGAGTCACTTTTCACAAGTAGAAGACTTCACAAGCGTTGACTCAGCAAGGAGTCAATTACTAGGCCTACCTGACTCTTTACCGTATTCCTTCAGACGCAGAAAAATACAAATAGTCTGGTAGATGAATCCATGAATCCAGGACGACTGAACTTCATGTGATTGGCGAATCTGGATTTTGAAATGAAAATGTGAAGCTGCTTTATCATATGAAGCAAATAATGGAGAAAAATCCAAATTTCGCAAAAGGAACGACCCAACAGTGAATGCTACATTTTGCAAATATATAACTGTAGGGTGACGATTATGTACGCTCATTGCTTTCCACTTCGACATTATAAAACTTTTCTCCAAATAGATTAATAAAACTGTATTCAAGTATATTATCTTATCGTGCTGTATTGGCTTTCACCCACATGATTTATCTAAGCTCTTCAAAGAATGCGGGGCTTAAGATGTTGATCTGATGGTTTGTATAAATAGAAGAAAAAATAAAAAAAGGAGCGAAACATCTGCAAAATAAAATAAAACGAGCACATACCTTATTGAATCAATAAAACTTTCGACATTTTCTAATCGAAATTAGCCAAAGACAGAAAGGACGTTGTCCCTTCAGCGCCCTTCCACGAATGACCCGGATGTTGGAGACTCCGGGAATCCTCTTGGCGAAGGTCACGGTCTAAGGTAGGGAGGGAGAGGGAGAGGAAGCGAGAGAAAGGGGACGGAGGGGAGAGGGAGAGAAAGAGAGGAAGGAAAAGGAAAAAGAGAGAGGGAGAGAAGAATCGGATTTTTTAAGGTAGACAAAGAGAAAGAACAAAGAGATCATAAAGAATAAAGAAGGAGAGAGAGGAGAAAGAAACAAACAGGAGTACCAAATAAAACATAATGTATAGAGAAATGAAAGGAGAGGAGAGGAGATATAAATATATTAGACAGAGATAAATAAGGTAAAGGACAGAAAGGAGGATAAAGGCAGAGAGTGAGACGGTTATAGAAAGACCGAAAGAAGGAGAGAGAGAAGAAAGAAACAAATAGGAGTACCAAGGTAAAACATAATGTAGAGAGAAATGAACGGAAAGAGGAGGAGAGATAGAGAGATAGACCTATAAATAAGAAGATAGAGATAAAGATGGACAGACAGATAGACAGGCAGACAGAGAGAAATAAGGTAAAAAGGACAGAGAGAAGGATAAAGGCAGAGACAGAGAGAGAGTGACAGATATCGAGAGTGAGAAAGAGAGAGGAGAAAGAAAGACGGATAGACATGTATGTATATCTATATAATATATACATATATATACACATACATATACATATTTATATGTTTACATGTATATGTGTGTGTGCATGTGTTTGTGTGTATGTATGTATGTATAGATAAGTACATGCATACATATATATACATATATTTATTAATTTATATATAAAATTATATGTGTGTGTGCCTGTGTATACACATATACACAGAGAGATAGGGAAGGAGAAAGAAAGATAAAAATACATCAAGAGAGGACCCAATCAACGCCTCTCTTCTCGCGCAATGACCTGGGTGGCGGCGGCTCCGGGAATCCTCGAGGGCGAAGGACGCGGTTCCACTATATAAGCGCCGCGCAAAGCTCACCGGGACACAGTTCCTCCTCCGCTGACAGCAACCACACCTTCCGCAGATCCAGCCATTTTATGTTATTTATTTCTCCACAATGAAGTTCAAAGGTGCCTTACTTACACTGATATTCATCCTTTCATATTAGTTTTTATATAGTCATAGTGGCGATAAGAAACCAACTTATGAAAATATCTTATATTCATTTTAATACTTAATGTCATCATAGGTTTGGAAAGTTTATTGCTGACGGTGGCGTTGGCCATCAGCGTCCGGGCTGATGAATGGTCGTGGGGTTCGGACGCCTCACAGGAGCGGCAGGCGACCCCCGCCGACCCCGTGACCACAACGGACGTCCAGGTGGAAGCGGAGTCACGTGATCTATCGGGGGATGCGGCCGAGGGCGTCCACGAAGAACGACAAGGCCGCTTCTTGGGCCTCGGGAAGAAGCTGTGTGTCCTCGGCATCGGTCCTGGCGTGAGTGACCAGCGACTTGGCTCCTGACGAGTCCGCTTGCCGGAAGCCTATATGTGATAACAGAGCTAATCCTTTTCAGTTGTTTATATCAAAAAGTGTATTTTCAGGAAACTAAATAACGAAAACTTCTCTCTCCTTCAGTGCGACAAGAAGACTTACCCTCTGGCGGTAGAGTCTCACTATGGGCGTCCCTCCGTCCCCCAAGTCACGTCCAGCTATGCCACCATCAACCATCAGGCCGCCCATGCCCAATCCACCGTCACTAACGGCATCTCCGCCCCAATCAAGGGCTCATACCCTGCCCCTAAGCCTTTCTTCGCTCCCCCGAAGCCCCTGAACCCATCTTACTCAGCTCCCAAGCCCTCCTATGGTGCCCCAACCCCTGACTATGCTGCCCCCAAACCAGCCTACGCGGCCCCAGTACCATCCTATACTGCCCCCAAACCAGCCTACGTGGCCCCAGTACCATCCTATGCTGCCCCAAAACCAGCCTACGTGGCCCCAGTACCATCCTATGCTGCTCCCAAGCCAGCATATGTTGACCCTGTGCCCTCCTATGCTGCCCCCAAACCAACATATGTTGACCCAGTTCCAACCTATGCCGCCCCTAAGCCAAATCCGACTTATGCTGTCCCTGTGCCAACCTACTCTGCCCCTAAGCCCACCTATGCTGCCCCTAAGCCAACATATGCTGCCCCTGTGCCCACTTATACAGCCCCTAAGCCAGCATACACCTCTCACAACCACGCTC
Organism: Penaeus chinensis; assembly: GCF_019202785.1. Lineage (NCBI taxonomy): Eukaryota > Metazoa > Arthropoda > Malacostraca > Decapoda > Penaeidae > Penaeus > Penaeus chinensis. The sequence goes on along the minus strand of NC_061853.1, from coordinate 9,354,517 downwards.
ACCTCACGCCCACATCGGTGGTGCAGCACATCCACGCCCACACCCACCTCCATCAGCTGCCCTCCTCCACCGCCCACGGTGCCTCTCCCTCCCTCGCGCCCCTCCCGCCCCACTCTGCCATCCCCACAACCGCCGTCCATGCGTCCCAAGGCGCCCTCCTCCCTCACCTCCACCTTCCACAACCCACCATCGAGGCCAACTCTCCCGCCCACCGTGAACACTGCGTCTGCGTCCCCACCGCCTCCTGCTATGCCCACGATGTCGTGTCCCACCCACTCTCAGACTTCAGTGACCTCATCGACGCCCGTTCTCGCCACACCGACATCCTCTCCAACGCCACCCACGACCTTGTCTCCACCTCTGTCTCCGAGGACGAACTCGTCACCATCTCTCCAGACGAGGACGACGTAACTATGACTCTCCCACTTGAAAACGACTACACCTACACTGACGATGCCTCCGACGTTAACTCCACCCGCGTCAGGAGGGATCTGCACACGTCTTCTCACCATCACGACGCCAACGTCACCGACGTCCCTCAGGAGGTAAGTTTTTCAGCCCATCTTGAGCCTTTGCTGCAAGAACCACGTTTACAATTTTCTTTCAACATTTGAAGCATTTCACTCTGAGAAAAAATATCCCTCTCCTTCCTCTAAGAATGATTTCTTTCCGTTCTCAAAAAAGTTTCCTTCTAATATCTCTCATTCGTGTCTCTCCTTCCAGCGTCACAGCTTCGGCTACTTCCCAAGCAGCAGCAGCTGCGGGGTCGACCAGGTGTGCTGTCGCAACCCCATCGCACCTCAGTCCCGCCATGTGGCCACATGCGGACACAGCCAAGCGCAAGGTGTCCTCGGCCGCGTCAAGAATCCTTCGTTCGTGGAGGGCGACACAGAGTTCGGGGAACACCCGTGGCAGGCGGCCATCCTCAGGCAGGACAACGGCGAGGTCAAGTACGTGTGCGGCGCCACGCTCATCGACGACCGCCACCTGCTCACCGCCGCCCACTGCGTCAGTAAACTGCAGCTGACGGAATTGACAGTTCGTCTGGGTGAGTGGGACGTCCGCGCAGACACCGAGTTCTTCAGCCACATCGACCTCAGGCCCGCCACTCTCCTCGTCCACCCGCAGTATTACGCCGGAAACCTGGTCAACGACATCGCCATCCTCACCCTCGAGCACCACATCGACTTCTCGGCCAAGTGAGTCCTCCGCTGGTTTATGGTGCGTTGTCTTGGCTTTACATCTGAAGGAGTTAAGGGTGTCCGTCTTGAGTGTAACTTTACTTACCCTTCTCCCTCCCTCCGCCCACAGCCCCCACATCTCGCCCGTGTGTCTCCCAGACGCCCACAGCACCTTCGTGGGACAACGGTGTCAGTCCACCGGTTGGGGTAAGGACGCCTTTGGAGGCGACGGCAAGTTCCAGAGCATCCTGAAAGAGGTGGAGCTTCCAGTCCTGTCCCACCACCAGTGCCAGACGGCCCTCAAACACACGCGTTTGGGAGCCACCTTTAGTCTCCACCAAGGAAATCTTTGCGCAGGAGGCGAGGCAGGTCGCGACACTTGCAAGGTGAGTTTGTTTCTCAGTTTTTCATAATTATCTCGTTTGTTTACCTGAAAAATCGATAATTTGGAGGCAAATTTCCCCTTACAATTTGTTTACACAAGCGACTCTATCTTCAGGGCGACGGCGGAGGACCCCTGGTGTGCCGCGGCAACGACGGCGCCTTCCGCTTGGCCGGTCTGGTGTCATGGGGCGTCGGGTGCGGGCAGGTGGGCGTCCCGGGCGTGTACGTGAACGTGGCTCATTACCTGGACTGGATCGAGTCCGCTGTCCGCTCCTTATAGTTCCAGTCATCCTTTCCAACTCATAACCGCTCAAAGCACGTCATCAAGGCTTTAATGACGTTATCGTTATAATAACGTCATACTCGTCTCTACGCGACGAATCAAGTGACGTCATCAGTGTGCTAGGGTCAGGCTGCTGGTCTTCAGTCTGTCTCGTTACAATGTTAATGGTTTTTTTTGTAATAATAAATTATTAAGTATAAATTATTTACTCGTTTTACATGTTCCAATGACAAGGAAGATGGGAGAATAAAACATGAAAAAATATAAACAGTAATTCGATACTTCATTCAGCCTAACATTCAGCCTAACTGGGAGTGAGTTTTAAGAAAGTAAACGACTGCATCTCGACTTGCAAATTATTAGTAATTGTACATTTATTAAAAGGAAAATGACGATGCTATAGTCCTGTCGTCTTATTGGTACATCTGCATTGACATGCGATATCTTTTGACGAGGAAACATAAATGTTTCGTCGTCAAATGTTTCAAAATGTTTCAGTTGTCTTAGAAGAGATCGTGCTTACTGCATACGAAGGATAATAGCAATGATGCAATAAGCACAGTAAAAGATCAGTGTATATGTAAACAATAAAAATATGTTTACAATGTAATGAAATCACAGCTGATACATAGCAAAGGTATTATTCAGGCAAATCACAAAGCTAGTAAACCATAAGAAAACAAACCCAAAAAGAGTAAACAAAATTAAATGAAACAATTTACCTCAACGGCTTTTATTGTTTGTTTTTTTTCATCACCTGGATTTCACAGATTAGCACCTTATATAGTCTCTTAACAGAGGTCAGTTGAATCCACTGCATGCTTCGGCGCTTTAATCAAAATGATCGAAAAAAAAAAATCTAAAGCAATAACCTAGAAATGTCACACTAGGAGATACCATGTAGACTATGTGTGTCAGACTGGTGATAAGAATTATTAGCCTGTGGAATTATGATTGTAATCAAGAGAAATAGAATATGATTAAGATGCTGAAAATTCACAAATAACCTTCATTTCCAAATTATGACAACTTCCTTTATATTACAAAGAGAAGATGCATACAATTATAAATGTAAATCACTAAATTAATCTAAACAAGACACAGCCACTAACTAATGTACATACATATACGCATTGTTACCATTAGAGTTAACATTTAGAGGTTGATAATTAAAATAAACTTTACGTACAGATACATAATGTGAGACAGGTCTTATTAATATTGACTCTCAAGATGGTACTAAATTAAATTTAGCCCTCGAAGGATTTTCAGTTTGACATCCTTTGTGTAGCCCATTTCGTGTCGTAGAATTAACGATCATATCAAGTTCATATCTGTCTCTCTTTCTTTATATATACATACATTTATACACACACACACACACACACACACACACACACATATATATATATATATATATATATATATATGCATATGACTGTAACTATGTATTTTTTTTTTTTTTTTTTTAAGGATTGTGCCTAGCCTTCAACGATATAGCAATTATGATAGAGACACTGACAACAGGCAAGAAGGCATTTAGAATTTTAAACTAGCAAGGTTAGTGGTGTTATGATATTGAGATATTTCCCCGGTCCTCCAGAAGCGGATAAAAGGCGATAATAATGTTGGCCAAATAAAAAAGACAGTGATAGAGACCAGTAGGAAACGGCCAGTTGCATGGATGTTGATACTCGCCATTACATCGGAAACACGCACAAGATGCACTGTGGTTTTGCTGCGTCACTTTTCACAAGTAGAAGACTTCGCAAGCGCTGACTCAGCAAGGAGTCAATTACTAGGCCTACCTGACTTCATCTCTTAACCGCATTTCTACAGACGCAGAAAAATACAAATAGTCTGGCCAATCTGGATTTTGAAATGAAAATGTGAAGCTGCCTTATCATATGAAACAAAATAATGGAGAAAAATAAAAATTTCGCAAAAGGAATGACCCAACAGCGAATGTTACATTTTGCAAATATATGATATTATAAACTTTTCTCCAAATAGATTCATAAAACTGTATTCAAGTATACTATCTTATCATACTGCATTGGCTTTCAACCGAATTATATATCTAAGATCTTTAAGGCCCTAACATGTTGATCTGATGGTTCGTATAAACAAGAAAAAAAAAAGAAAAAATGGGGTGAAACATCCCAAAAATAAATTAAACGAGCACAGACCTTTTTTAATCAGTAAAACTGTCAAAAATTTCCAATCGAAATGAACCAAATACAGACAAGGGACGTTGTCCCTCCAGCGCACTTCCACGGATGACCCGGATGTTGGAGACTCCGGGAATCCTCTCGGCGAAGGTCACGGTCTAAGGTAGAGAGGGAGAGGGAGAGGAAGAGAGGAAGGAAGGAAGGAAAGGGAAAAAGAGAGAAGTGAACAGAAAGGGAGAGAAGAATCAGATTTTGAAAGGAAGACAAAGAGAATGAAGTAAGGAAGCATAAAAAATAGAGAAAGAAAGAAAGGAGAGAGAAACAAACAGTAGTACCAAGGTAAAGAATAATATAGTGAACAATAAAAGGAGAGGAGAGGAGAGATAGAGAAATAGACCGATAGATAAGGAGATAGAGATAAAGAGAGATGGACAGACAGGCAGACAGAGAGAAACACTGTTAGACAGAGTGAAATCAGGTAAAAAGGACAGAGAGAAGGATAAAGGCAGAGAGAGAGACACACATATATAGAGAGAGAAAGAAAGAGGAGAAAGAGAAAAAGACGGATAGACATATATATGTATATATCCATATACATATATATACATACATATATATATATATATATATATATATATATATATATATATATATATGTGTGTGTGTGTGTGTGTGTACATGTATATGTCTGTGTATGTGTTTGTGTGTGTATGTATGTATGTATATATACATATATGCTTACAGTTATATACACAAAAATTTATTTATTTATATAATTATATGTGTGTGTATACACATACACAGAGAGATAGGGAGGGAAAAAAAGATAAAAATACATCAAGAGAGGACCCAATCAACGCCTCTCTTCTCGCGCAATGACCTGGGTGGCGGCGGCTCCGGGAATCCTCGAAGGCGAAGGACGCGGTTCCACTATATAAGCGGCGCGCAAAGCTCACCGGGACACAGTTCCTCCTCCGCTGACAGCAACCACACCTTCCGCAGATCCAGCCTTTCTATATTATTTATTTCTCCACAATGAAGTTCAAAGGTGCCTTACTAACACTGATATTCATCCTTTCATATTAATTTTTATAGAGTCATAGTGTCGATAAGAAACCAACTTATAAAAATATCTTATATTTATATTAATACTTAATATCATCATAGGTTTGGTAAGTTTATTGCTGACGGTGGCGTTGGCCATCAGCGTCCGGGCTGATGAATGGTCGTGGGGTTCGGACGCCTCACAGGAGCGGCAGGCGACCCCCGCCGACCCCGTGACCACAACGGACGTCCAGGTGGAAGCGGAGTCACGTGATCTATCGGGGGAGGCGGCCGAGGGCGTCCACGAAGGACGACAAGGCCGCTTCTTGGGCCTCGGGAAGAAGCTGTGCGTCCTCGGCATCGGTCCTGGCGTGAGTGACCAGCGACTTGGCTCCTGACGAGTCCGCTCGGCGGAAGCCTATTTGTGATAACAGAGCTAATCCTTTTCAGTTGTTTATATCAAAAAAGGGTTTTCTCAGGAAACGAAATAACAAAAACTCCTCTCTCCTTCAGTGCGACAAGAAGACTTACCCTCCGGCGGTGGAGTCTCACTACGGGCGTCCCTCCGTCCCCCAAGTCACGTCCAGCTACGCCACCCTCAACCATCAGGCCGCCCATGCCCAGTCCACCGTCACTAACGGCATCTCCGCCCCAATCAAGGGCTCATACCCTGCCCCTAAGCCTTTCTTCGCTCCCCCGAAGCCCCTGAACCCATCTTACTCACCTCCCAAGCCCTTCTATGGTGCCCCAACCCCTGACTATGCTGCTCCCAAACCAGCCTACGTGGCCCCAGTACCATCGTATGCTGCCCCCAAACCAGCCTACGTGGCCCCAGTACCATCCTACGCTGCTCCCAAGCCAGCATATGTTGACCCTGTGCCCACTTACGCTGCTCCCAAACCAACATATGTTGACCCAGTTCCAACCTATGCCGCCCCTAAGCCGGCATATGCTACCCCTGTGCACACCTATGGTATTCCTGTGCCAACATATGCCGCCCCTAAGCCAAATCCGACTTATGCTATCCCTGTGCCAACCTACTCTGCCCCTGTGCCCACCTATGCTGCCCCAAAGCCAACATATATTGCCCTTGTGCCCACTTATGCAGCCCCTAAGCCAGCATACACCTCTCACAACCACGCTCACCTCACGCCCACATCGGTGGTGCAGCACATCCACGCCCACACCCATCTCCATCAGCTGCCCTCCTCTCCCGCCCACGGTGCCTCTCCCTCCCTCGCGCCCCTCCCGCCCCACTCTGCCATCCCCACAACCGCCGCTCATGCGTCCCAAGGCGCCCTCCTCCCTCACCTCCACCTTCCACAACCCACCATCGAGGCCAACTCTCCCGCCCACCGTGAACACTGCGTCTGCGTCGCCACCGCCTCCTGCTACGCCCACGATGTCGTGTCCCACCCACTCTCAGACTTCAGTGACCTCATCGACGCCCGTTCTCGCCACACCGACATCCTCTCCAACGCCACCCACGACCTCGTCTCCACCTCTGTTTCTGAGGACGAACTCGTCACCATCTCTCCAGACGAGGACGACGTAACTACGACTCTCCCACTTGAAAACGACTACACCTACACTGACGATGCCTCCGACGTTAACTCCATCCGCGTCAGGAGGGATCTGCTCACGTCTTCTCACCATCACGACGCCAACGTCACCGACGTCCCTCAGGAGGTAAGTTTTTCAGCCCATCTTGAGCCTTTGCTGCAAGAACCACGTTTACAATTTTCTTTCAACATTTGAAGCATTTCACTCTGAGAAAAAATATCCCTCTCCTTCCTCTAAGAATGATTTCTTTCCGTTCTCCAAAAAGTTTCCTTCTAATATCTCTCATTCGTGTCTCTCCTTCCAGCGTCACAGCTTCGGCTACTTCCCAAGCGGCAGCAGCTGCGGGGTCGACCAGGTGTGCTGTCGCAACCCCATCGCACCTCAGTCCCGCCATGTGGCCACATGCGGACACAGCCAAGCGCAAGGCGTCCTCGGCCGCGTCAAGAATCCTTCGTTCGTGGAGGGCGACACAGAGTTCGGAGAACACCCGTGGCAGGCGGCCATCCTCAGGCAGGACAACGGCGAGGTCAAGTACGTGTGTGGCGCCACGCTCATCGACGACCGCCACCTGCCTCACCGCCGCCCACTGCGTCAGTAAACTGCAGCTGACGGAATTGACAGTTCGTCTGGGTGAGTGGGACGTCCGCGCAGAAACCGAGTTCTTCAGCCACATCGACCTCAGGCCCGCCACTCTCCTCGTCCACCCGCAGTATTACGCCGGAAACCTGGTCAACGACATCGCCATCCTCACCCTCGAGCACCACATCGACTTATCGGCCAAGTGAGTCCTCCGCTGGTTTATGGTGCGTTGTCTTGGCTTTACATCTGAAGGAGTTAAGGGTGTCCGTCTTGAGTGTAACTTTACTTACCCTTCTCCCTCCCTCCGCCCACAGCCCCCACATCTCGCCCATGTGTCTCCCAGACGCCCACAGCACCTTCGTGGGACAACGGTGTCAGTCCACCGGTTGGGGTAAGGACGCCTTTGGAGGCGACGGCAAGTTCCAGAGCATCCTGAAAGAGGTGGAGCTTCCAGTCCTGTCCCACCACCAGTGCCAGACGGCCCTCAAACACACGCGTTTGGGATCCACCTTTAGTCTCCATCAAGGAAATCTTTGCGCAGGAGGCGAGGCAGGTCGCGACACTTGCAAGGTGAGTTTGTTTCTCAGTTTCTCATAATTATCTCGTTTGTTTACCTGAAAAATCGATAATTTGGAGGCAAATTTCCCCTTACAATTTGTTTACACAAGCGACTCTGTCTTCAGGGCGACGGCGGAGGACCCCTGGTGTGCCGCGGCAACGACGGTGCCTTCCGTTTGGCCGGTCTGGTGTCATGGGGCGTCGGGTGCGGGCAGGTGGGCGTCCCGGGCGTGTACGTGAACGTGGCTCATTACCTGGACTGGATCGAGTCCGCTGTCCGCTCCTTATAGTTCCAGTCATCCTCTCCAACTCATAACCGCTCAAACCACGTCATCAAGGCTTTAATGACGTCATCCTTATAATTACGTCATACTCGTCTCTACGCGACGAATCAAGTGACGTCATCAGTGTGCTAGGGTCAGACTGCTGGTCTTCAGTCTGTCTCGTTACAATGTTAATGTTTTTTTTTGTAATAATAAATTATTAAGTATAAATTATTTACTCGTTTCACATGTTCTAATGACAAGGAAGATGGGAGAATAAAACATGAAAAAATATAAACAGTAATTCGATACTTCATTCAGCCTAACATTCAGCCTAACTGGGAGTGAGTTTTAAGAAAGTAAACGACTGCATCTCGACTTGCAAATTATTAGTGATTGTACATTTTTTAAAAGGAAAATGACGATGCTATAGTCCTGTCGTCTTATTGGTACACCTGCATTGACATGCGATATCTTTTGACGAGGAAACATAAATGTTTCGTCGTCAAATGTTTCAAAATGTTTCAGTTGTCTTAGAAGACTTCGTGCTTACTGCATACGAAGGATAATAGCAATGATGCAATAAGCACAGTAAAAGATCAGTGTACATGTAAACAATGAAAATATGTTTACAATGTAATGAAATCACAGCTGATACATAGCAAAGGTATTATTCAGGCAAATCACAAAGCTAGTAAACCATAAGAAAACAAACCCAAAAAGAGTAAACAAAATTAAATGAAACCATTTACCTCAACGGCTTTTATTGTTTGTTTTTTTCATCACCTGGATTTCACAGATTAGCACCTTATATAGTCTCTTAACAGAGGTCACTTGAATCCACTGCATGCTTCGGCGCTTAAATCAAAATGATCGAAAAAAAAAAAAAAATCTAAAGCAATAACCTAGAAATGTCACACTAGGAGATACCATGTAGACTATGTGTGTCAAACTCATGGTCCATGGGCCAAATGTGGCCCTTGCGATGGGCATAGATAGCCCGCAGACTGGTGATAAGAATTATTAGCCTGTGAAATTATGATTGTAATCAAGAAAAATAGTATATGATTAAGATGCTGAAAGTTCACAAATAACCTTCATTTCCAAATGATGACAACTTCCTTTATAATGCTATTACAAAGAGAAGATGCATATAGCTATTATGAATGTAAATTACTAAATTAATCTAAACAGAAGACACAGCCACTCACTAAAGTACATACATATATACATTGTTACCATTAGAGTTAAAATTTAAAGTTTAATAAGTAAAATAAACTTTACGTACAGATACATAGTGTGAGACAGTTCTTAATAATGTTGACTCTCAAGATGGTACTAAATTAAATTTAGCCCTCGAAGGATTTTCAGTTTGACATCCTTTGTGTAGCCCATTTCGTGTTGTAGAATTAACGATCATATCAAGTTCATATCTGTCTCTCTTTCTTTAAATATACATACATATATATATATATATACATATATATATGCATATGACTGTAACTATATATTTTTTTTCATTTTTAAGGATTGTGCCTAGCCTTCAATGATATAGCAATTATGATAGAGACCCTGACAAAAGGAAGAAGGTATTTAAAATTTTAAACTAGTAAGGTTAGTGGTGTTATCACATTGAAATATTATCCCAGTCTTCCAGAAGCGGAAAAAAGGCGGTAATAATGTTGGCCAAATAAAAAAGCCAGTGATAGAGACCAGTAGGAAACTGCCAGTTGCATGGATGTTGATACTCGCTATTACATCGGAAACACGCACAAGATACACTGTGGTTTTGCTGAGTCACTTTTCACAAGCAGAAGACTTCACAAGCGCTGACTCAGCGAGGAGTCAATTACTAGGCCTACCTGACTTCATCTCTTTACCGTATTCCTTCAGACGCAGGCGCAGAAAAATACAAATAGTCTGGCAAATGAATCCATGAATCCAGGAAGACTGAACTTTATGGGATTGGCGAATCTGGATTTTGAAATGAAAATGTGAAGCTGCTTTATCATATGAAGCAAATAATAGAGAAAAATCAAAATTTCGCAAAAGGAACGACTCAACAGTGGATGTTACATTTTGCAAATATATGACTGTAGGGTAACGATTATGTACGCTCATTGCTTTCCATTTTGATATTATAAAACTTTTCTCCAAATAGATTCATAAAACAAAATTTTCCAATCGAAATGAACCAAAGACAGACAAGGGACATTGTCCCTTCAGCGCCCTTCCAAGGATGACCCGGATGTTGGAGACTCCGGGAATCCTCTTGGCGAAGGTCACGGTCTAAGGTAGAGAGGGAAAGGGAGAGAGGAAGGAAGGAAGGATAGGAAAAAAGAGAGAAGTGAACAGAAAGGGAGAGAAGAATCAGATTTTGAAAGGAAGACAAAGAGAAAAAAGTAAGAAAGCATAAAAAATAGAGAAAGAAGGAGAGGAGAGAGAAACAAACAGTAGTACCAAGGTAAAGAATAATGTAGTGAAAATTAAAGGAGAGGAGAGGAGAGATAGAGAAATATACCGGTAGATAAGAAGAGATAAAGAGAGATGGACAGACAGGCAGACAGAGAGAAACACTGTTAGACAGAGTGAAATAAGGTAAAAAGGACAGAGAGAAGGATAAGGGAAGAGAGAGAGACATATATATAGAGAAAGAGAAAGAGAGAGGAGAAAGAGAAAAAGACGGATAGACATATATATGTATATATACATATACATATATACACATACATACATACATATATATATATATATATATATATATATATATATATATGTACATGTATATGTGTGTGTATGTGTTTGTGTGTGTATGCATGTATGTACAGATAGATATATGCTTATAGATATATACACATAAATGTATTTATTTATATAATTATATGTGTGTAAACATATACACAGAGAGATAGGGAAGGAGAGAGAGATAAAAATACATCAAGAGAGGACCCACTCAACGCCTCTCTTCTCGCGCAATGACCTGGGTGGCGGCGGCTCCGGGAATCCTCGAGGGCGAAGGACGCGGTTCTACTATAAAAGCGCCGCGCAAAGCTCACCGGGACACACTTCCTCCTCCGCTGACAGCAGACACACCTTCCGCAGATCCAGCCTTTTTATGTTATTTATTTCTTCACAATGAAGTTTAAAGGTGCCTTACTAACACTGATATTCATCCTTTTATATTAGTTTTTTTTTTTTTATAGAATCATAGTGTCGATAAGAAACCAACTGATTAAAATATCTTATATTCATTTTAATACTTAATGTCATCATAGGTTTGGTAAGTTTATTGCTGACGGTGGCGTTGGCCATCAGCGTCCGGGCTGATGAATGGTCGTGGGGTTCGGACGCCTCACAGGAGCGGCAGGCGACCCCCGCCGACTCCGCGGCCACAACGGACGTCCAGGTGGAAGCGGAGTCACGTGATCTATCGGGGGAGGCGGCCGAGGGCGTCCACGAAGGACGACAAGGCCGCTTCTTGGGCCTCGGGAAGAAGCTGTGCGTCCTCGGCATCGGTCCTGGCGTGAGTGACCAGCGACTTGGCTACTGACGAGTCCGCTCGCCGGAAGCCTATTTGTGATAACAGAGCTAATCCTTTTCAGTTGTTTATATCAAAAAGTGTGTTTTCAGGAAACGAAATAACGAGAACTTCTCTCTCCTTCAGTGCGACAAGAAGACTTACCCTCCGGCGGTGGAGTCTCACTACGGGCGTCCCTCCGTCCCCCAAGTCACATCTAGCTACGCCACCCTCAACCATCAGGCCGCCCATGCCCAGTCCACCGTCACCAACGGCATCTCCGCCCCAATCAAGGGCTCATACCCTGCCCCAAAGCCTTTCTTCGCTCCACCGAAGCCCCTGAACCCATCTTACTCAGCTCCCAAGCCCTCCTATGGTGCCCCAACCCCTGACTATGCTGCCCCCAAACCAGCCTACGTGGCCCCAGTACCATCGTATGCTGCCCCCAAACCAGCCTACGTGGCCCCAATACCATCCTATGCTGCTCCCAAGCCGGCATATGTTGACCCTGTGCCCACCTATGCTGCCCCCAAACCAACATATGTTAACCCAGTTCCATCCTATGCCGCCCCTAAGCCAGCATATGCTACCCCTGTGCCCACCTATGGTATTCCTGTGCCAACATATGCCGCCCCTACGCCAAATCCGACTTATGCTGTCCCTGTGCCAACCTACTCTGCCCTTGTGCCCACCTATGCTGCCCCAAAGCCAACATATGCTGCCCCTGTGCCCACTTATACAGCCCCTAAGCCAGCATACACCTCTCACAACCACGCTCACCTCACGCCCACATCGGTGGTGCAGCACATCCACACCCACACCCATCTCCATCAGCTGCCCTCCTCCCCTGCCCACGGTGGCTCTCCCTCCCTCGCGCCTCTCCCGTCCCACTCTGCCACCCCCACAACCGCTGTCCATGCGTCCCAAGGTGCCCTCCTCCCTCACCTCCACCTTCCACAACCCACCATCGAGGCCAACTCTCCCGCCCACCATGAACACTGCGTCTGCGTCCCCACCGCCTCCTGCTACGCCCACGATGTCGTGTCCCACCCACTCTCAGACTTCCGTGACCTTATCGACGCCCGTTCTCGCCACACCGACATCCTCTCCAACGTCACCCACGACCTCGTCTCCACCTCCGTCTCCGAGGACGACCTCGTCACCATCTCTCCTGACGAGGACGACGTAACTACGACTCTCCCACTTGAGGACGACTACACCTACACTGACGATGCCTTCGACGTTAACGTCACCCGCGTCAGGAGGGATCTACTCACGTCTTCTCACCATCACGACGCCAACGTCACCGACGTCCCTCAGGAGGTAAGTTTTTCAGCCCATCTTGAGCCTTTGCTGCAAGAACCACGTTTACAATTTTCTCTCAACATGTGAGGCATTTCACTCTGAGAAAAAACATCCCTCTCCTTCCTCTAAGAATGATTTCTTTCCGTTCTCCAAAAAAGTTTCCTTCTAATATCTCTCATTCGTTTCTCTCCTTCCAGCGTCACAGCTTCGGCTACTTCCCAAGTGGCAGCAGCTGCGGGGTCGACCAAGTGTGCTGTCGCAACCCCATCGCGCCTCAGTCCCGCCATGTGGCCACATGCGGACGCAGCCAAGCGCAAGGCGTCCTCGGCCGCGTCAAGAATCCTTCGTTCGTGGAGGGCGACACAGAGTTCGGGGAACACCCGTGGCAGGCGGCCATCCTCAGGCAGGACAACGGCGAGGTCAAGTACGTGTGCGGCGCCACGCTCATCGACGACCGCCACCTCCTCACCGCCGCCCACTGCGTCAGTAAACTGCAGCTGACGGAGCTGACAGTTCGTCTGGGTGAGTGGGACGTCCGCGCAGACACCGAGTTCTTCAGCCACATCGACCTCAGACCCGCCACTCTCCTTGTCCACCCGCAGTATTACGCCGGAAACCTGGTCAACGACATCGCCATCCTCACCCTCGAGCACCACATCGACTTCTCGGCCAAGTGAGTCCGCCGCTGGCTTATGGTGCGTTGTCTTGGCTTTACATTTGAAGCATTTAAGGGTGTCCGTCTTGAGTGTAACTTTACTTACCCTTCTCCCTCCCTCCGCCCACAGCCCCCACATCTCGCCCGTGTGTCTCCCGGACGCCCACAGCACCTTCGTGGGACAAAGGTGTCAGTCCACCGGTTGGGGTAAGGACGCCTTTGGAGGCGACGGCAAGTTCCAGAGCATCCTGAAAGAGGTGGAGCTTCCAGTCCTGTCCCACTTCCAGTGCCAGACGGCCCTCAAACACACGCGTTTGGGTGCCACCTTTAGTCTCCACCAAGGAAATCTTTGCGCAGGAGGCGAGGCAGGTCGCGACACTTGCAAGGTGAGTTTGTTTCTCATTTTCTCATAATGATCTCGTTTGTTTACCTGAAAAATCGATAATTTGGAGGCAAATTTCCCCTTACAATTTGTTTACACAAGCGACTCTATCTTCAGGGCGACGGCGGAGGACCCCTGGTGTGCCGCGGCGACGACGGCGCCTTCCGCTTGGCCGGTCTGGTGTCATGGGGCGTTGGGTGCGGGCAGGTGGGCGTCCCGGGCGTGTACGTGAACGTGGCTCATTACCTGGATTGGATCGAGTCCGCTGTCCGATCCTTGTAGTTTTGTTGATTATCTCTCTTTTTTTTTCTTTTGTGATATATTCATCAGGTTTTGATTGTTGCTCAATTGACATCATAAGATCAGACTGCTGGTTCTCAGTGTGATCAAGACTTTTAACTTATAGTTATGATTATATTTTAATAAAATACTGTGTCAGTGACCCAATCTTTTCTTAACCCCTTCCCGACGGGGGAAAATGTGGACTTGGCCTTTGAATTGGACAGGGTTTTATTGCTGTTGGTAAATGACTATATAAACCCATGTCTAAAGGATCTCCTGTTAATATATTTACATGGCATGAAGTTACTTCAAAAGTCAGAAATTGCGTGATATGGAATTCCAAAAGAGTTGCCTCCTATACGCTGTTGTGTATAAATATGATATAAAATGGATGTGACCGAACCATGAGTTTACACAACCGATTGAACTTCCAGAAGATGATTAATATGACAAGCTACTTAAGGGTTAAATGGAACTATGGATTGGGAAATTATTTTTGATGTTGAGCAAACATTTAGCAGAATGAACGTATCATGTCTTATATAATAGCAATCTGTAATTCTCTTTTGCACATCCGTTCTTTTTCTTCTGAATTTAAGATACAGTTTGCAAGATTTGGTAAAAGTAATATTGAATGAAAAGCTTCGTCAGAATAATCTCATTACTTTATTCATGCACACGCAGTTATACACTACAGTGAATGCTAATCACATGATTGTAAAGCATAAACGTTACCTTTTTAATTAATTAAATCTAATTCCATTTGTTACAATGGATATTCCCTGTGTGACATGCTGTCTGTTTTTATTTTGCATCTGTATGCAAGGAATGGCCGGGGTTACCATCCACTGGTGGCGACGGATTTGAACGCAGGTCAGCAAGATTGCCACACCACACAGCACACGAGAGAGAGAGAGAGAGAGAGAGAGAGAGAGAGAGAGAGAGAGAGAGAGAGAGAGAGAGTAAACCTGTGTTTGAATATATGTCTGTACATACACATGACAATTCTTTTCAAAATACTTATTTCAAAATCAAGCATGTATAGATATACCTTTTTAAACCTGTG
>NC_061853.1:9306784-9324284 GCF_019202785.1 Penaeus chinensis | reverse complement strand
TATTATTATTATTGTTATTATTATCATCATTGTTATTATCATTATTATTATCATTATTATTATCATTATCATTATTATTATTATTGTTATCATTATTATTATTATAAATATCAATAGTTTTATCGTTGTTGTTGTTATTATTACTATCATTATTATCATTATTATTATTATAACTATCATTTCTTTTATCATTATCATTATAATTCTTATCAATATCATTTTCAATATTATCATCATCATTATTATCATTATTATTGTTAACATAAGTATTAGCATTATCACCGTTATCTAATTCACTGTTATTGTTATCACAAAGATCATTATTGTCAATTGAATATTACTATTATCATTGTTGTTACCGTTTTATTATCACCTTCGTAATTACCATCATTACCGTTATTACCCTCTCTATTATTCCTATTACTATCATCACAACTCTTATCTTCTTATCTTTCTTACAAGCCTATCCTCTTATCACAAATCCTATCCTCCTACCGTCATTAACAGCCTGCCATCTTATTAGTACAGCCCATAACCTATCATTATCATTATCCTACTAAGTTACATTCTAGACGAAGTTCTGCGGGGCTGTCATGCACTGTCATGTGTGTCCCGGCTGTCAGATTCACGTGTCATCATCAGCTGTCATATCGTGACCTTTGGATAACATCCTCCAACCCTCACCTAATTTTATATCCTGTTGGTCCGTATTTTCTTATTACTATTTTTTATTCATCTTTATTTTTTTGTTAGTTTTTGTCTTTTTTTTCTATGTGTTCTGTTTTTTTGTTTTGTTTTTTTAAAGGATGTTTGTTTGGTTTGTTTTGTTTCGTGTCATTCATTTGTTTGTAAAAACTGATGTATCTATTTCCATTTTCTGTTCATTTCTGCGTATGATTTGTTTTTGTATGTATTTATATCCCTTAACTATCTAACTATCTATCTACGTATCTTTTTTACCTCTTTATCTATCCATTTATCTATGTGCCTGTCCCTCTTTCTAATGTTCTCTATTCCAAATCCCTATATATATATATATATAGTTATCTGGTTTTCCGTGTCTATGTATCCATCACTTTTATTCTCTTTTATTCTCTCCTCCTCATTCTCTAGTTCTCCCTCTTGCTCTCTCTCGCGCTCCTTCAGGACCTCTCTCTCTCTCTAACTATATATCTATTTATCTATCTATCCATTTCACTATCTATCTATCTATATATATATATATCTATCTATCTAACTAACTACCTATCTATCCATATGTATCTGTCTCTATCTCTCTCCTTCAGTGGATTACCCAATCGCTCTGACCTCCAAGAAATTAGTTAAATGAGCTCCGGGGAGATACAGGTAAAGTATATGACTCATCTCCCTTCTCCATCCTAATTCCCATTCCCACTAATCGTCCCAGTGCCCCCCTCCCCTTCCTTTTCCTTAATTCCCATCTCTTTCTATTATTCTCTTCTCCAAATTCCATCTCATTCCTCCCTTCCCCCTCACTGCGCCTCCACCACACCTGCCCCTTTCCCTTTTTTCTCTCTTATATCCACCCTTTTCCCCTACTTTTCTCAAACACTCGCCCTCTCCCCTGTAATTCTCCTATTTCCTTCCCCTCCCTCACTCCAGCCCTCCCCACAAACGCCTTTTCCCTTACTTTCCCTCCCTCACTCCCTCCCCCTTCCCTACTTCGCCCCCCTCACTCCCGCCCTCCCCAAACCCGCCGTCTTCCCCTCCCTCCCCAACCTCCCATCCGATCACTCACTCATCGGGATCATTAGGGAACTCATCCAGAGCAAAGGAAGGACAATTTTTCTCACCAAGAGCAACGGAGGCGCAGTGTAAACTGTGACGCATTGACAGGAGGCTGGGTTCGTGGTGTCCCGTGTGGGTGATTTTCTTTGTTTGTTTTCATTTACTCTAATTGATGCCATTTATCATTAAGATAATATATATTGTTGTTGTTATATAATTATTGTTATTGTTATCATTATCATTATTATTAGTAGTAGTAGTATAATAGGAGTAGTATCATTTCTATCACTAATATTATCACCATTATCAATATTCTTGTGATTACTATCATTGTTGTCATCGTTATTATCATTAATATTATTATTATTATCGTCCTCATCCTTACAGTTACTGCCATTACCATTGTTGTAATCGTCCGTATTACCACTATTATCGACATTGTTTATTGTTGTTTCATAGTAATTAATGTCATTATTATTAGTAGCAATATTACTATTGTTATTACTATTATTACTAGTATCATTGGTATTATAATTTGTATCAGTAGTATTGGTATTGCTATTAATGTTATTGTTATTATTATTATCATTATTGCTTTTACTGATATTATTATCACTGTCATAATTTCTATTATTACTGTATCAAAATCACCATCATTTTTACAATCACTATCGTTATGATAATAAGCAATTTACTGTTGCTGTTGTTGATGTGGTGATAGTGACCAGTGAAAGTAAAACTAGCATTGGTAGCAATGTTATTAATAGTAATAACAGTAATAGCAGGATACAGTATCAATAATTTTAAGTTATAATTCTCATTGTGTGTTTCATAGCCAGGGTGTTATCACTTGAATCCGTACACAGTGACCGAGCATTTCATGAAGGGACCGCAACCTTGGAAATTTAACCTTCCAAGAAAAGTTAAGTGAGGTTAACTGCTTGGGGTTTTCTGAAATAATTTGGGCATGGAGCGGTGAATAGCTTCTGGGTAGTCTGTATACTGTTTGATGATTCCATGAACAAAGATGTGGTTTCTATAACATTTCTATTGCTGGAAATTATGATACTTTTCTTTGGTGTTTTGCGCCACTGGATTTGTAATGAATTGATATGTTAGTAGATATGTAGATGGGGAGATGGAGAGAGAGAGAGAGAGAGAGAGAGAGAGAGAGAGAGAGAGAGAGAGAGAGAGAGAGAGAGAGAGAGAGAGAGAGAGAGAGAGAGACAGAGAGAGAGAGAGACAGAGACAGAGAGATAGATAGATAGATAGAGAGAGAGAGAGAGAGAGAGAGAGAGAGAGAGAGAGAGAGAGAGAGACTGACAGACGGACAGACAGATAAACAGACAGACAGACAAACACACACACAGTGAGTGAGATAAAACTGAGAAAGATTGTAGAAAAGAAAGAGAAAAAGAGAAAGACAAGACCAAAAGTAATTACAATTTTTACGCAAGACCGAGTCCAGTACACCCACAATAACGAGGTAAACATTTCGAGCGATAAACAAAGCGTCTGGGTAAGAGAGTGAGGCAATGTGAGAGTGGCGGCCTTGAGATTAGATGTGACCTTGGCAGAGGAAGAAAGGGCAAGAAAAGTACAAGTTTTGACTTCCTGCTTCCCTGACGTCTCTCTCGTTTGGTCAACGACCTTTGAGGCGAAGATAAGATCGATAAGAAGTATTTGGTGAATTGCCATTAACATGTATGTATATATAAATATATATATATACAATACGTACATATAGCCGCTTGGAAGTATATATTTCGGTCTCCGAATCCGAAAAGAAATGTAAAGATTTGAAAGGGTATATATGACTGAGAAGATAGAGAGATATTCAGAGATACTAAAGCAAGAGATGGAGGGAGAGAGGACGAGATGGAGAGAGGGGGAGAAAAGGAGGCGAGATAGAGAGAGAGATAGAGAGAGAGAGAGAGAGAGAGAGAGAGAGAGAGAGAGAGAGAGAGAGAGAGAGAGAGAGAGAGAGAGAGAGAGAGCGAGAGCCGGGGAAAGGGAGAGTGAGATACAAACAGACCAACAGAGGGAGAAATAAAGAGCAAGTGACGGACACACAGACGGACAAGGCAAGCACAGAAACCGAGAGAAAGGACTCTAGAACGAGGAGGACCTCCATGCCTCAGCGGGCGTCGGGATGTAGGCCTACTCAGGCGGTCGCGTAATAAGGGAGTACTAGCGAATGGCACGCACCCCGCCCTCCGTACACATGCAGTGGCGCATATGTACACGTAAGCATTCACAATACAGTGGCTATAAATGGGTAAGGGCGTAGAGAGAAAAGGGGTAGGCGTGTGTGTGTGTGTTCCTGTAAATAATATCTAATATTAATTTCTGTTTCCGTTTCCTATTTTTACTTTCTCATTTTCTTTACACACATACGATAGTGCATACACATGTACACGTATACTCTCTCTCTCTCTCTCTCTCTCTCTCTCTCTCTCTCTCTCTCTCTCTCTCTCTCTCTCTCTCTCTCTCTCTCTCTCTCTCTCACACACACACACACACACACACACACACACATACATATATATATATATATATATATATATATATATATATATATATATATAGACACACACACATGCATACATGTATACCGGCACACACACACACACACACACACACATACGTATATATTTATATGTATGTATTTATTATAAAAACATACATATATGTACATACACACACACATACACATACATATATATTCATATAATATATATATATATATGTATGTATGTATATGAATATATGAATATGAATATGAATATGAATATAATCATAAATATAAATAAATAAATAATGAATATATATATGTATATAATATATATGTATATATATATAAATAAATAATGTGTGTATGTATATACATACATACATACATATATATATAGAGATATTGTATATATATAATGTGTATATATACACACACATATATATATATATATATATATATATATATATATATGTGTGTGTGTGTGTATATATATAAATATATACATGATGTATATGTTTGTATATGTGTGTGTGTGTGTGTGTGTGTGTGTGTGTGTGTGTGTGTGTGTGTGAAGATACCGCAAAACAGAAAGAAAAAAATCAAATACATAGAAGAAAAACAATGCCGGATCAGGAAGCTCCAATGGAAATTCCCTTCTATAGAAATGATAAACTAATTACAAAAGCGACACAAGGAACTGAGATCTATACGTGAACCTTGAAGGCGAGACGAAGACCTAATTGGGGAGAGGGGGAGAGGGGGAGAGGACGGGGGAAACCTCCTTCCATTATATTCCAGGAGAGTTAAGGTGGAAACAGGATGTTGGTGTTTATGCGAAGTGTATTCCTTCATGTATCGTCGGTTATCATATCGGTAAACGTTTATTTTGCCTTTGTTTTTTGTTTTTGTTTTTTTTTGTTTTTTTGTCTGGTATTTATATATCTCATTTATTCATGTCTCTGAAGTAGATAATGGTACAATGTTACCTACTGTGATCGTTCATATAAGTCTTTAAACCTGTGACATAGGAATTAAATATTCGATTCTACGATGCAACGCTTGATCTTTCATATACACGATATTCATCGTATAGTTATAGTTATAGTTAATATGTGTCGAGATGTAATTAAAAGGGTATGATCGATGTAAAAAATGTACGAGTGGATAACTGCTCAGGCCTTCTGAAACTAACGATTTATCTGATTAAGCGAGCACCACCTAAAAAATGTCAGCTGACTATTTTCTCTGTACCGAAAAGGTGTATGTAAAGAGACTATTCACGATGAATCTTCAAAGAATAATAATGAATTCTGATGTCTCGAAAACCAATCGATAAATTTTATTGTCTATCCATCATCAATCATGAACAGAGACAGAGAATAAGTGCAATATTAATTTTATAAAAGAATCGGGTGAACGAATATGCCCAATCATACAGTGCAGAGCTCGGGACTCTTAACATTGAAATTATTTCCAGCTATTGTCTCATTACTTACCTGTTCAAAGAGCCACTTCACGTTAAAGACTCGCAACTTGAAGTTTATCAGTGGCGTACCTAAGGGAGGGGTGGGGGGGGGGGGGGTGTTAACCGCTTCGTGGAGCCCTAAATGATGCCTGGCATATGAGAAACCAAATTTTACAAAATGAAATAAAATATATCCATAATTTGGATTGACTTCATAAATTACCCTTACCAAATTACTGTTCTAGTCAGTGTAGATTGTAATATAAGCAGCACGAAGTGCACGTATTTTTTCGTCGTCTCTTTGATTTCGTTTAGGCAAAAATATGTTTCGCGCCAGGTAATGTAATATAATCTTTTGCCATGAAGATCTTTTGTCAAACTTTGGGTTCCAAATGTTTTGTTACACCCCTCTCTGCAATATACCTTTTTCGAAGACCTATTGTGCTTATTTCTTAACGAATACTGTAAATTCATTTTTGTCTTATTGGCACTTGATCACATGTACTTGTGCTATAAAAAAATATTCAAAACTGCTGAAAAGTTAATTTAAAAATGCGTGACAGAAGGGATGCATGGTTTCAGTGCATCTATAAAAGGGTTGGGGAAACACGGCCATCATTTGCTTCAGAAAATCGATTTTTCAAAACGGCCTATTTCACAGGAATAGTCTTTTACAATCACAGAAATACGAATTAAAACTGTGGCAGGAACCGAAACAATGCGGACCTTAGATTTTCATGTTACGTTTCTGTGCCCCGTACATATCTCAGAATAGAGCTCGTTTAGTTTTGTTTGTCGACTTTTTTGCGATTCATAATTATTTTACGATACAGCAGTTAAATAAAAATCAGTAAGAAAGAAAAGAAAAAAAAAAATGCAAAAGACAAAACAGATGACGGCTGTCCGCACGAGACGCAACTGCCACCAACAACCAGCCACTTCCTCGCCACCACCTCCGTCTCTCCTCTACGTAGGTTTACGACCACTCCTTTCTCTGATTTCCACTTCTGATTATTACTTGGTGTTGATGAGTAACATCAGAAGCACTGACGAATATCGGGCGAAGATTAACCGTCATATCTCAAAAGTATATTTTTTGCTTTAAATACAGCTTTTCACACTACAGCTGAGGCACTCTTACATATCCCTTTGGTACAAGTCATAGTCAAATGACAGACCGCTTATTGACTAACAAAGCAATAAAACTTTTGTTCACTCAAACAATAATTACTGGCAATAGCATGACATTGACATATAAAAAATAAACCGACAGTCTACCTAATCTCTGACATTGTAACTGTTAGAAATGACACATTTCCATAACATTTTGACAAACAGAAAACAGATTGACAATCAATAAATCTCCCTTATTGTTTTGGTTTACACCAGATGCACGCGCATACTTACAGTTAAAGTAAATAAACAAATAAATAAAAAACAGAGATGATACAAACACAGTTAAGTTCGAGTTCTCATTTCGTTGGTCTGTACTCAAGCGCTTTTCTCAATTAGGAATGCTGTGCCGTATATTGTGGAAACAGACATGATGGAAAGACTAAATGATTATCGTTTTACAACATCCCGTCACGAAAAACGCCGATCGAAGAGGGACGTCGCAAGGAATGGATACGGGCGCTGCGCCGGGAAGACTGGAAAAAACTGATGTGCTCGGAACATTTTATATCAGGTAGGTATAACTATGTTTTTGTTTTGTTTTTTAATTACATTAATTTAAGTAACATCAGTATTTTAACCCATTCCCGACGGCCATGGCATGTACGTACATACCATGCCCACTGTGATTTTACTTGTTTAATTATTTTTACGCATAGATGGCTACAACTGTACTAATTCACCAATGATTACTGCCTGTCTCGCCCGTTTACCCTTTTTATTATTTTACATTATCTTATTTTGCTATTACTAATGTTTATAACATTATAGAAATTATAATGTTTATATTAAAAATGACACCATCGATATTCACAGCACTAGTAAAAAATACATTTTCCCGCCAATTCAAGGAAAGTTGAAATGAGGTAAGGCCATCTATGTGTAGAATTTCACAAAAAAATATAAGAAATGAGCACAGCATTTTCCCCATTATTTATTCACTTTCCCCGGCGGCAACGGGTTAATGTGCATTATCTGAAAATGATTCGGCCCTAAAAAAAATAACCTTGTTTACGGTTAGGCCTACTGGCCGAGTAAGTAGGCAAACAAAATCTTTACAACTTCTATGTGTGATTGATTTTCACCTTTCTAAATCTTCATTTGTTAGTTGTAAATAACTGGTAATTTATTTATCAATTAATTTATTTACGAAATTATTAAATCATTTATTTATCCTTAATGGAAAATAGGAATCAAATCATTAATAAGGATTCGTGTTGATGGTATGGGATTTGGGCTGCATTGAGGCTTGTGAAATTTCATTTCAAAGCTTTTTTTCACTCTCTATCAAGAAATTAAGTCGGAAGACCCTGGCAGTGTTGACTGAATTCCAACAAAGTTTCAGTTTAACCCAATGCCGATGGGAATGACGTGTACGTGTATACCATGCCCACTGTGGGTTTACTTGTTTGATTGTTTTACCACATAGATGGCTACACTTGCACAAAGTCAACAATGAGCCAATTGTGAGGAAAAAACAGCAACAGTGCCTACTCTCATTTTAAAGAAATGAAGCATGGTGCTCTTTTGCGCTTTTTCACAGGACATCCGACCTTCAAAGTATCTTGCTGGGTTGTGGAACTTGTAATGGAAAAAGTGGCTAGTCCCAGACAAGCTACGGCCAAGTGCTGATCGTTCCTATGAGACTTCGTCTTTAAGTACCTGAATCTACTATATTAAAAATGTATAGGAAATGGTTGCCAGCACGTGCTCAGACATGGCACAGTTATAAATACAACACCTGTAAGTATCTTATAGGAATTACTCTTGCTGGAGCTGTCATGTTTCTGTCAGGCTGGAGAGGACGTGTTTCTGACAAGCAGTTAATAATAGATTCAGGATTTTTTATTCGGGATGAATTGGCACAGAAAAGAACTATATTAAAGATTAAGAAGTTTAAAAGAGAGAGAAAAAATATTTATATGGTAGCGATGTGTGAATCTAGGCAATTTGCTCATGTCCGGATACACGTGGAAAGTCATGCGACGATTTAAAGACGGATTTTGCAGTCAATAGTCCCCATATCCCTGATGGATTTTATTTATAACACGATGGGGTTATTTATAGAGACGTCAATTTTAATTAAAGTATTGTTCCAATTGGTTCAAAATTATGTAATATTGGTTTAGATATACATCCGTATATTTGTCAATTGTTTGTATTTTCACTCGGAAATCCAATTGTAAGTATCCGTGATATCATCGTTGTTAACATACGCGCGGTTTCCAAGTTCCTCGAAGGAGCTTGCCTATATTCATCCTCCAAATGGAGTTCTTGCGGCAGATTATGACACACACTTGTATTATTCCTTCTCTGCAACCACGAATGAACCCATATACGTCGCTTAAGTAATCGTTAAGCCTCCATATCCACAACAGATGATAAATAACCTGCCATGTTTGTCGCTCAAATCAAGCGGATAGGCGATGGTTCGGTTCGCCCCGTGTGACGAGTAAGTTGGGAAATCACCATTTCTAGAACCACCGCGTATGAATCATTTTTAAATTCTTAGAGATTAGACAGGTGTGGGCGAGCTTCTTTGCGTGATGAGGCTGATGACTTTCTACTCATGCTTATAGAAGCTACCCAACAATCACCATCAGGACGGACGGGCTACACGGAGACAACGCGTAAACAAGATGGTTACAGGGCAGCGAGAAAATAAAGTGACTCTTACAGCAGCATTCTTCAATCTGGCAGGCTTATTTTATTACGAGATTGATGCCACATCTGTAACTAAAGAGGTATACACCATTTCCATGCCCTTACTTCCTGTGCTGTGTCCCGACGATGCTGTGATTTTCATGGATGATCCTCATGCAGGAATTTAAATCGAGGATCGTGTTATCAAGAGGCTTCCCCAGCATTCGCTTTTCCTCGATCCCATCGAAAAACGCTTCTCGGCAACGTAAAAAGACCGCTGTGATGCACATACAGCACAACAAGGAGTCACCTTACATGCGTAAACAATGATTTTGCAACAGGTAATCAGCACAGCAAAGCCCACCACTGCTGGTGCATATGTAGATATACATATATACCTAGCAGGGAAGGTAAATTGACGATTATGATGGAGAGTTGGTAATTAGGGTGCAGCAATTATATGATAGGGACATACTGAGGGTACTGCAGTCTTGCAGCTGTATGTATATCTGCATAAATTTGCGGTAAGTCTATAATTAATAGGTTAGTTGTGTCTCTTATAGTCATCAAGGGGCTGCATATCCACATTTCATACATATACATTGCCAGCGAATATATATCATTGTTATCTGTCAAATGTGTGAAACCATCCAGTTTCCCATTACTGTTGTCAAAATATCTTTATACTTTGTCAATTATAATGTGACTCAGTCACAAGTCACACGATTTTCTTACACTGCCAGGCACTTTTGTTACGAAGGCAATTACATATGGAGAAATGTCAAAGGACAAAACGAATTCAACAAAAAATATGTGGATGGTCAGAGGTTTGCAGTGAAATGTCTGACCTGTTATGTGACAAATGTGTACTTCTAGTAAATCCAATACCGATCAGATTTACATGGGAATAGTGTGTTTTCTATAACATAGAAAAATTTTCAATCCACCATCTTCATTCCTTGAAAAAATCTAGTGCGGAAGGGAAATTGCGCAACCGCGGATGTTTCAGCCAGTCAAGCATTCAAGGTTTACACAATGGTTAATGGTTAATGCTTAAAACAAATACATGTGCTAAACATCAAAAGCCATATAGCCCTATGGTAAAGTATTATGGTGGAAGGGATTTAAAGTCAACGGTCATGGTATTATAAGACAGGAAGTGAATAGGGTAGGATAAGATTAATTGAAAGGGGAAGGGTTTAGGATAAAAGATGATTAGATCACACAATTGTATGTGTGAGAAGGAAAGACTACGGCGAAACCAGTACCTGAGATGGATTTGGAGCCGTCTGTATAGACATGGGTACTAGAGGAATGGCTCGAGATATGTGCAAGAATATGTGTGAGGACTACAGGTGAAATGATCGTTGGGTCAGGGAAAATAGAAAAGTAATTACAAGAGGAAGATATTAGCCAGGGAGGGAAAGTTTGGGCAGAAAGAGGAAGGGATCGGAAATGTGGAATGGGTGAATGGGAGAGCAGAGCGTCCATACGAACAGGGAAAGGGGTACGTAAACGTGGAAAGGAGAAGGTATAAGGGACTAAGGGACAGTTAGCTTAGAGAAAATTAATGAATAAGAGTATAGGTTCTTGGAAACAAAAGAGTGCGTCGTCGAGAAATGATGGTAGGCTTGATTCACTATATAGGCTCTGCTTTCAACTGGACCTATGGCTAAACGGAGTCAAGTTGAGTGAGAAGGGAGGCAGGGGCGGAAGAATCAGCAAGGGTGGGGAGGATTAGGGTAATATGTAAATGGAGAGTTTTGCGGTCTGAACCCCAGGTTTTTTTTTTTTTTCTTTGAGAGAGAAGTTATGATCTCGCCAAGACAGTTTGGATTCAAAACCGACCCCAAAGAACTTGCCTGAAAGTCGGTATTGGATGTGAGCATCATATTGGAAGAGTGGAGGTTGGGAGTCTATACGTGAACAAGAAAAAAAGGATGGAAAAAGTTTTAGAAGTAGAAAATCGATAACCGCAGTTGGTAGACTAAGAAGAAATAAATGTTATTAACGATTGTAGAAACTGATGGAGGGCTGGTATGGAAGAACCAGAGGCAAAGATGGCTGGATCATCTACATATAGTGATGACCGGATTTCTGGTTGCAGAGCTGAAACTAATCCGTTTACGGCAATGAGAAAGTGTGTGTTGCTGAGCACACTGCTTTGCTGGACACCTTCAAATTGTGGAAAAGAGGAAGTGGATGAGGCGATCAGAAAGAAAGGACTTTATGAAAATGCCCATGTTTCCGTGTATGCCATTGGAAGAGTTGTTGAAGGATATGGTGCCACCTTATGGTATTCTATGCCTTTTCTAGATGAAAAAAAAACATTGAATCTCAGCGTGCAAATGCTGATGTGATTTGTTTCGAAGTATGCATGAGGATCAGCTGTGCTTCAGCTGCCACAAAATCCAAACTGATTTGGAGAGAGAAAATTGTAGTAAAGATTTACACAAGGATATATAGAGACCTTGCCAACCTTTCCATGCCAGCAACCCCACAATATATGGAGAACTTTAAAATGGATAGGTATTATATATTTATTGTTGCAATGTTAGTATATAAAATAACTTTTAGATCAAGATAGATATCACATCAATTAATTAGTAAGGCAGCTAATGATTTTTCTGATTATAACATGAATACGTGCCTGCAGTTTTGTTCATGGAGGGTGAAAGGTAAACCAATATATTATTTATATGTTAAGATGACTTTTACCTCAACCATGTTAAATTCTTCATGAAAGATGACCCTGCCACCTAAAACATGTGCTTCACACCATGGAAAAAAGTTCATAGGTCATTCTTTTTTTAGTTCATCATCCTGACTCAGTAACCAGTATTCTTATTTATTGAAGAAAAAAATCAACATCTGAGGTCTTTAGTGGTGTATTCAAATATAACAATAGCACGAGGCTTGGGGACAAAGCCCCCAGCAAAAATAGTTAGCAATGTGTAACTGGTAGGTTATGGGAGTAGAATGGTAACCTGTGAGAGAAATAATGGAACTAAAATAATACTATTAATGCCATACTACAGTTTGGTCTAATACTGTAATAGCTGCAGGAAATTTTAATATATATGATAATAAAATTATGCTCCTAATATGTAGTATTGGCAAAAAAAAATTAGAGGGATTTTGCCAAAAAAAAATGTTATATTTGCACATTTTTGTTCATCTTTTGGGAGTTGGTTTATAGTTAACATTTTTCACAATCTTTTCTAAAATTATACTGCTTGATTTGTCATTTTTTAAACAATCATTTTCTGCATATCTTGAAATAGGCAATTAATTATATTGTAAAACTGGATATATCTTATAGGTTCAAATTCTCAGACATTGTAAGATATTTTCCATGTTCAACACCATTTAACATATCACTTCAATGAGGCACATTCAAAAAGGAAACAAATATTCAAGCAAGAGATCAACCTTACATTTTCTTTATTTCTGTATTACAAAATGCAAGGAAGAACATCCCAAGGTGGTGTGTGGGATGGCAAAAGTCAACCCATCTATTCCTTGTTACCAGCCTTCTCGGCTTGTCTCTCCTTGTATCTCTCCATCTGTGCCTTGGGTGTAAGGTTGTGCTTGCGTGCATACTTCAGGTTCTTGAGGAACTTAGGGTCCACCTGTGTGCAAGAGAAGGTAAAAAGAACCTGTTAACTGGGCTTTAATCATCATTTGGTTACAAATATTTTTCAGGTGCATGATTATACATGAAATATTTGAGTAGACAAAAGCCTTATATCAAATTCTAAATACTGAGCAAGCTTATTTCAAAGATAAAAAATACACAAGATAACTTACTCCTCCCATAGATGCGTGAATCAGCACCTTAGGCTTGCGGATGGGGTTACTGTGGAAGAAAAGCAGCAAAATTAAGTCTCCATGAAAAGGACTAAGTGTATATATTACATATATACACATTAATATCCATAACTGTTTAATAACCATTACTTCCAGGACCTCTATTCTTAATCCTTGGCACCAGGTACATATACTATCTACCATGATTTTCTTTATCAATTTTGTTTACAGTTTACCTAGTCTTGCCAGCTTAACCCGATTCAAATACCATATGATAAACTTTAACATTAATAATATAAGGTCATGAATTAAAACACAAAATCAATTTTTTTCTTGAAATTTAAGAAAAGGGGGTAAAACATGAAGTCAGGTAAAACATGAAGTCAGGTAGGCTGTATTATTAACCTGGTTAACTAAGTGCTTTTGGAGCCATCTGTATGTAAACAAAATTAAGTACATGTGTCACTGGATTAATTTGCCAAAGTTTTTTTTATACTTACCGATGAGCCTTGCGGTTCTGGTTATGATTGGTATGATTCTTTGACTTGGCCATTGTTTATGTTTCAACTCTACCTGAAACAAAAAATAACTATTAATGCACTGTATTATAAATGATGATGTATAAATGAACACTAGAATTACTAGGATGGGGAGAGATGGGGGGGAAAAAAATGGGGAGGAAAAGAGAGGGGAAGGAAGGGGGGGAGGGAGAGGCAGAGGGGGAGAGAGGGAGGAGAGATTACTGTAAAGTAGGTTAGGAAGTGCAAAACTTAATTAGATGGCAGAACCAATTTCTTAAAACATAACTAATGAATGTTGTATGTATTTTCTTTAAGCTGTAATTATGTTTATACATTTTGATAAAGTACTAATAAACAACTGTTTATATTCTTTCTACTCCCATCTTTCAGGTTTGTCAATTACAAATTGGCATACACAGAGTTCCCAACTACCTATTACATCAATAACTTTCAACACATTGTTAACGAAATATATTATTTGCTAACCATGGGCCTTTCACATCTTTCATTGTGTAAATGACTGAATCAATCTTTCCTGAAATGCTTGAAGAATCTGGCTGATAATTATATACTTATAACTTTTTTCAATGCACATGTCTGCATGGCCTGAATATAGTAGTTTGCATTTCCAAATTTCAGGCTTTGTGTCATACTTTTCATCAAAAGCTCAAGTTAGCCTCCAAGTGCTGTATTTTGTATAAAATTTGACAGATGCAAAAAAAACTCAACTTAGAAAAAACCTATGACCTTAGTATTGTGGGCAATGAAACACTACATTTACCGATCTCAAAATTTACAGAAGCACCTCCTATGACTAAATCCAGCCTTCCCAACTCACGGCAAAGAACGGAAACACAAACTGTCTTTTCACATGTAGCTCATGACTTCATGGTCAATGTCACACTTAAAAATGCACATGATTTTTAATGTTGTTCTGTATTTTAATTTATATACATTTACTTTTAATCTATACGAGTGCAAGCAAACTTGACAGTCCTGTTGTCACAGCACTCATTACTCCTTCCAAAAGTGAAGTTTGTTACTTGTGTTTTCTAATTCTTTCCCAACATGACAATTAAAAACATAACAGGAATAACATTAAATTCGGTAAAATATAAAATCTGTGTTCCAGCTGGAGAACTACTTCTGAGATTCATCACTTGCTAGCCACCCTCAAATAAAAATTTGTAACATTAAATTTTAAGTCAGTAGCAACTGGGAGAGGTGTACTAAGATGGAGTCAATGGCTGAGGAAATATAGTGGATGGGAGGGGGTCCTGGGGCAGAGCCCTCAGCTAGGGAAATGTAGCAATTGGGCGAGAACAACTCTTCCTAGTTAGGAAGAGTTGTTCATCCGCGCCATGTAAGGTCTAGATTTCCATGGCTGAACGTTGGCTTGGGTTTTTTTGTTTTCCACTTTTAATCCCCCCCCCCCCCCCATGGTATGAGTTAAGTGCTGACAGTAGCAGTCCTGTTGCAAACATTTACCAACTCCTTTAGCCCAATATATGCTCCTTTACCTCTGCTAAAAGGCTCAACAAAATCATGACAATACTCAAAAGGTCAGTCAGATAACTTGCAAGATGTGAAAATTAACTCTTAGGAGTTAAGGGCAAGCTTCTGTTATGGATAAATGATTACAAGTAAATATTCAGAATACCTTTAGATAACCAATCTTGACAATTTTTGTATCAGTGGATTTCTCTCCATCTCTACAATCCAATATCCCCCCATTATGCACAAGCATGAGATGTCATTAAGCCAATGGCGACGGGTCACGGCTATCGCCGTCATAACAATACGCACGATGTGAGGCATGCGGCTGTCCGCAGCGGCGCCGCGCCAAAACGCCCCGAGGCAATGATTCGGCTTGATGTACCGAATTCACGCGCTCAGAGTCGGCGCGCTGCCACCGTTCGCCAGAGCGTAGAGTTTTTTTTAATTTTCTATACCCGGCGCCATTGGGTTAAAGGTACCAGGGAAATTTGGGGGGGGGGGATATGTATAGCACATTGTGTCTACAACATTTCCCCCAACCCCAATCTGGAAGACAAAGCATCCACCACACATGTATGGCAAGATGAGCCATGCTATATTCAAACTTGTGCGGAGAGAGTAATGAAGCAGTGAAATAATTTGTCAGTGATGTGATTTATTAAATAAAGATTTTGTACAAGAAAATTCATAAAACTTTTAAAAATTAGTGAATTGGCACAGAACCACAGACTCAGTTTACAACATTAAGCAACAGTGCAAATTGGACATTAACATGTTATGAGTTGTAGCCTGAGCATGTTTTTTATCAAACATCCAGAGGCAAACAAACAACCACATTTGCAGCAGAGCTCTACCTACCCTCTTGTTAAATCAAAAGTTCAAGGAATAGTGTACACATGGAGGAGGAGAGGATGGGGTGTTTTGGGAAAGAGTGGGAGGAAGATAGATAGGGGAAACTTGAGGGGGATGGATATAAGCAAATACTTGCAGAGCAAACAGGAATAGAGGGAGCAGTGTGTTCTCTTGGGTAATGTTTAGGATACTTTGGATGTCATCAAGAGTTTCTGGAGGCAAGTTGGGTGGGGAGGTCTGCATAAAGGGTTTTCTTGTAAGGAGGAAAAGAGTAGATAGATGTTCGAGGGGCAGAGGAAAAGGTAGGTGTAGGACAGGATGTGGTAAAAGGTGGGGTGAAGTAAGAAAGTGGTAAAGATTGGAGTATCTGGATCTAGACTGGAAAAGGAAATTGCCTGGTAGGATGGTTTTGGGTATGGGGAAGAGATACCAGGGGAGATGCTAAGACAGCTTGAGAAGATGGGAGGGAAGCCAAGCAAAGGACAGTTTTGGAATAAGTAGAAAAAGAAAAACCTTGCCTATGTGCTTCCTGTCGGGCTTCATATAGAATGAGGCCTAGTTTGAATTTAAGTACCGTTTCCTTAGATTGGAATTTGTAAGCAGGGCACCTCCTATAAAATACATCATGAGAGCCACCATAATTGACACACGTGAACGGTCATTACCGGGTTGGGCAAATAGAGGATAGTGGGCTGTGGAGTGACAGTGTTTGGCTGGGTGGCTAAATTGCCAACATTTATGACTGACAGGGTTGATATGATCAGTCATGGAAGGATACTCCACCAATTTTGAAGGCATACACTAGTCTCTAGGAGGAAAAATGTAGTACTGCCACAGTATCATTGTCAACGAGGCAGGAGACCAAGTTGTTTTCAAAATATAGAGTAGGAAGCAATACAGATATATCTGCAACTGCTTCATATTTAATGGGAAATTACAAAAATACCCTCTATATGTCACTATTCAGAGACTGTGCACAACACCTTCACACAGTCAGTTTTTAATGTTGCATTTTCTGTAAGTTCCCACAGAGTTAATAAAGGGAGATAAAGGGGGACTTGCCCCCTAGTCTAGGGAATAAATAGAAGGTGGGAGAGGTTAGGTTTGGATTCCTGGTTCACATGTTATCCTGGATTTGAGACCATCTCTGAAGGGAGCATCGCTCTCAGTAACAAATACCAACTTTTCTTCTTGTTATTTAAATAACTGACATTAAATATCTTTTAATACCCTTTAGCAAACAAAGCAACGATGGCATTGTTTTTTTTTCACATT